>NC_091132.1:26024605-26134605 GCF_040183065.1 Periplaneta americana | reverse complement strand
AAGTTTGTCTTTCTTTTGCCATAAACCATACAGCTATAACTGGAATAGTTTATTTGTAATAAACAACTGTAATGCTGGAAAGACTTATTCCACTCTGTATAATATTGTACAGTAGTGACAAAAAAACCGGACAGACCTTTGTAGTTGATTTCAAAGCCTTGTTCACTCCAGAGCACGATAGACTGGTAACTAAGTCTTTCGTGGTTCGAATCCTGCCTGGGAAGAAAACTTTTTTTGTTCTTTATTCAAATTTATTCCCAATACTTTTCGATTGCTGGTAAAATTCATTTTCTGGGAATAAGTTAATTAAGTAGTAAAATATCGCTGCTATCGAAAAGTATTGGGAATAAATTTGAATAAGGAACAAAAAAAAGTTTCCTTCCCAGGTAGGATTCGAACCACGAAAGCCTTAGTTACCAGTCTATCGTGCTCTGAGTGAACAAGGCTCTGAAATCAGCTACAAAGGTCGGTCCGGTTTTTTTTGCCACTACTGCACATAGACACATTTCAACTATTTTATTTGGCGTCTTTCCAAACGGGTCACTCTGTAGTAACACAATTTTAACTCATGAAAAGTGGAATATAATGGCTTTTTCTATCTACATATAAATACAACACATACCATACAATAACGACAGGATTTACCTCCTTTCACATAGAACATCTTCATGCTGTCTTTCAGGATGGTCTTCACAATGCTAACCAATGGGAAGAGTACCCGTTAATCCAAGTAATACTCAAGCTATAATTATTGGCCATAAATGTTTAGTTAACTCTCTTAATAACAGTAATCTTTCAGTTGTTACTTTTAACAACACGCTAATCCCTTATTCATCTGTCGTAAAAAATCTTGGCTTCTTTTTCGATAATAATCTAAATTGGAATTTTCAGTTAAAGAAATTATAAAAAAAAATCTGTTCCTCCATTCACTGTTTGAGTCGCTTAAGAAACTTCTTGCTCCCAGAAACTAAAACTTACCCTAGTACAAACCCTAGTAATGCCGCATTTCGATTATTGTGACGTTTTGTTAAGTGACCTAAGTTCTGAAATGTCAGTCAAATTACAGCGAGTTCAGAATATGTGCGTCAGATACGTATGCAACAACCGACGATATGATCACATATCACCGTCCTTCGCAAGTCTTTCGTGGCTCCGACTTAAAGAACGCAGAACTTTACACTCTTTGTCTTTACTCTTTCGAATTCTGCACACTTCAACAACAAATTACCTTTCATCTCGTTTCTCTTATCTAAACTCTAACCAAGACGTAAATACCAGATCACTTATCTGTGGCGCGTTAAGTATACCTCTTCATAGAACATCTCGTTATTCATCATCTTTTACAGTATCCACCTCGCGACAATGGAATTCCCTGTCACAAAGTATTAGGGGCTGCAAGACAATAAACACTTTTAAAAACAGCTTAAAAGATAACCTTCTTAGCATTTCACTCCAATCATACTGACTTAAACTATCACTGTCTACATTGTTACTCCTTCCTTTAGACATGCATCCTGATAGTGCTGTATTTTCAAAATTGTCTCATAATATTCTCTTTCTATTATCTAACATTATTTGAAATATATTAACCTTCTATGTATTTTAGCTTAATTCTGCTACATAGTTTGTATTTGAGTGTTTAATTAATAGTTCATAGTATTTTATTGTTTAATTCGTAAATAACTCTTGTATACATGTAGCTCTCATCTAAATCAAACTGTTGAATTCTTTGTAAGTTCATGGATATGTATATACACTTTTTGCTGGTTGAGTGGAAGAGAAGGCCTTACGGCCTTAACTCTGCCAGCTAAAATAAATTATTATTATTATTATTATTATTATTATTATTATTATTATTATTATTATTATTATTTGCGCTTGTTTAATATTTTTTCTCAAAAGAGAACGGAGAGAACTAATGTACTACCCAATTTATGTGAACTTCTATTGCGTGAAAACCTATAATTTCCTATCTCGTGTCTGAATAGGAAGTAATCCGAATGCTTCCTTGGGTCAAGGCTGAAAATTCTGACACGTTATTCTTAGCTACGTTGCAGCAAATCATGTACAAGTCTGGATGTTGACATGGCAAACAAATTTATCACGCGGGACGAGTCTGGCATTGTGCGCCGTGGCATCGCCTCGTCTATGATTGTTCAGGCGCGCTCTAGCGCCAGATGGGAACACTATCGATCACTCAGATCGAACTTAGGAGGGGGGAGGGGCGTATTAAGAAAACCCGAGAATAAAAACTGCGTTCCTCCATTTCGCAAATTATTTCCTCTCAGCCCTCGAAGTGAACCTCGCGCTGGAGAGGGAAGATCGATCTGCAGGCTATTCGTTTCGTAAATTTTCCATTCAGCAGACATGGCTTATCACATGAGGGAGAATGAGAAATTTAACTTCATCGTCGTTGTGATCATCATCATCAACCACAGTATAAAACATTCAGATAAAATTTCTAGTAATCGGATTAATTCTACACAATTATATTTACATGAAATAGCTTCAACTATACTTCAGTCATTCCTAATAATATTATACTTAAAAAATCATCGTTCAAAATAATATACAGAGTGATAAAAATGTTATGTCAATACGCTAGGAGGTGGCTTATCTCTTGATTCTGAACGAGATACATAAACTTTGTTTTTTTTTTTAATCGAATTTTGTATCTATTTTGTGATATAAAGAAACACAGGTTCCTCTATGAGGTACAGTAAGTTACGTTAACACAAACTTTTTTTTTCTTCTTCGTTGTTGATAACTCTATAGCATCTATTAGATGCTTTATGCTCGACATGCAATAACGGCGGTGAAGGAAGTAATGATGAAGGTGAAGGAAACAGCGACGACGGTGAAGGAAAAAAGGAGGGCGGTGAAGGAAATAACGATGAAGATGATCACGTTGAAAGGATAACACGACGACGGTGAAGGAAAAACGACGAGAGTGAAGGGAATAACGACGAAAGAGGAGGGAATAACGACGAAAGAGGAGGGAATAACGACGACAGTAAAGGAAATAACGACGATAATTGAGGATATAATGAGGATGGGTAAGGGAACAGCAACGACGATGAAGGAAGTAACAACTACTTCGAAATCACGACGACGTCGACAGTAAGAACTGCGTCTGCGACGGGAATCACATGGAAAAAGCACTATGACTTCAATAATTATAACTGTAGTATTATAAATAATCACTTTCACGAATTTAAATGAAGGTGAAAAATTGTTTAATGATTTACCGCTGATATTGAATGGAACATTTTGAATGCGGTTGTGTATTGATTACTTTTCTTAAGAAGGAAGTGTTTCAACCTCTATTTTCCAGCTCAAGTTATGCTTCGTCTTACCGTATTAATTAGAAATGGTGCTTACCAGAGTGTATGATAAAACTGAACTAAAATTACATTCAACAAAGAGATATACTTAAAATTATGCTTAACGATCATTGCAAAAGCAGTCTAACTAGGTCGAGGGAACTCAATACAAACATTCTTTTGAATCTCAAAATCGGTTTTTAATTAATCACGGTGAAAGAGCAAGCTGTACCTCGAGATACAATGGTCCACGTCCAGATTCAGATGTCCTTTCAAGCAAACACCAGAGCAGCCTCTCGCGGCAACAAGCGGGGACGAACTTCCGCTCAAAGGGAGATAAATATTACGAATGACGTCTCCAGGAAATTAAATTATTCCTGTGAACTGCAACCAGGTGAGTTTCACAACAAGAAATTCGTGAAAGACAAATTATGCCTAATTAGGTTTCAAAGTCGGCAACTTTTTATTAATTAAAAAAAATGTTGTATGACACATTTAACGCACGCAAAACCAAGATTTGCGGAATGAGAAAAATGTGTAATATCCGTAACTTCGTAACTCCAATTATATTTACTCTTTTCACAACTCGGTTCTCTCACAAATTTACGAATTACATTATTTACAGTTTACAGAGGTGTGAAAATTATTAGAATAATCTTAATTTTAAAGGTTTTAATAGTTCCTTCACAAATATTCATTGAATTGTCGAATATTGGTATATATTACTATACTGATGTATGATATATTTATGCTAACAATGCCGGAAAGCATTGTTGTACATTGGTATTTTTCTTATTTTACAATTGTTATGGGAATTCAGAAATTATTATATTATGTTGGCGGAATTGGAAACATAAAAAATTAATTACGAAATGCTTTAAACAAATTGTTCTTTGTGTTTACATTGTTGTGAAGATTCAAATGAACGTATACATCTCTTTTGCGCATATAATTTTTATATTTCCAATTCCGCCAACATAATATAATAATTTCTGAATTCCCATAACAATTGTAAAATAAGAAAAATACCAATGTACAACAATGCTTTCCGGCATTGTTAGCAGTAAATATATCCTACATCAGTATAGTAATATATACCAATATTCATCAATTCAATTAATATTTGTGAAGGAACTATTTAAAAACCTTTAAAATTAAGATTATTCTAATAATTTTCACACCTCTGTACATTATTAAATTTCTTGAAGTCATTACAAGGGTGAGCAAAATGTTATTGCCTGTAGACACCATGAAGGAGCATGGAGTTCAGAATGTGAGATCCATGCTTTCCTGATTTCGGCACTAGAAAGGAGTGAACTGGTTGGCACCACGCTTCGACCGCCTTTTACTGTCCATCCCCCCCCCCCCCACCACATAAGACCCGACACTAAATTTACAGGAGATCAAGATCTGAAAGCTACGACAGCGAGCAAAACATACGCCGTCAATGGCATTGAACCTGGGACCTTAGTCCATAGCAATTGCTCCACACACACTGAGCTACCTGGGTGCCAACTATTTTTTTAAATACATACTTTACAACGCATCTAATTAGGAAGATAAACGTTAATGCATTGATTGTACTTATTTACAAATGGCTTTTAGACAACCCGGAGGTTCATTGCCACCTTCATATAACCCCGGCATTGGTCTCTATCCTGAGAAAAATTAATCCAGACAATACCACCATAACCCACCTCCATCAAATCCATTTTATTGTCCTCCCATTTACGTCTCAGCCTCCCCAAAGGTTTCTTACCCTTCTTCATATTTTAGTTTTTAATCCCCTGGTAGAAGGCCTCATGACGGCCTTATCTCTACCAGGTTAAATAAATAAATACTACTAGTACTAATTTCTATATGCATTTATGGATTCACCCATTCGTACTACATGCTCTGCTCATCTAAGAGGTCTGGATTCAGTGTTCCTAATTATGTCGGGTGAAGAATACAATGCAAGCTGTTCTGAGTTGTGTAACTTCCTCCATTCTCCTGTAACTTCATCCCTCTTAACCCCAAATATTTTTCTAACCATCTTATTCTCAAACACCCTTAGCCTCTGTTTCTCTCTCAAAGTGAGAGTCCAAGTTTCACAAATGTTTTGATTGTACACTAATAATAATAATAATAATAATAATAATAATAATAATAATAATAATAATAATAATAATAATAATAATAATAATAATCTTATTGTATTAGGACTATTTTGTTTACATTAATTTTTGCATTAAGATTTATATTCACTTCATTTTGACTTTGTTGTTTCAACATCTGTTCCTGTATGTATTTATATCTTTATGTTTCTTATATTAATATCATTAGATTATCTTTGACCCCGTCACTTTAGAAATGTATGATAGTAATTTTTGTAATAAATAATTCATATTGTACGAGTAGTTATACGTGAACGTTGTAATTTACGTTCACTCCTTAAAATAAATAAATAAATAAATAAATAAATAAATAAATAATTGAACAAATAAATAAACAAATAAATTTACTAGCAGCAGCAAAATCAGCAGCAGTAGCAGTAGTAGTAGATATGATAAGTTTTCATGGTTTTTAGATATCAATTCAACATGAAGCTTCCTTGCTCTTATTACAAAACATTTTTAGAAGTATGCTAAAATAAAAATATAATATTGTAGGTTAGTAGTATCTTGCCCCAAGGACCTGAATTTTCAAAGAGAAAATTCTCTGTTACCTCTGTAGTCATCTGGCCGGAAAGATTTCGACTTAGGTTACCCATTGAAGGAAAATATAAAACTGAGAATAGGAATAAATAATAATAATAATAATAATAATAATAATAATAATAATTATTATTATTATTATTATTATTACTACTATTGTTGTTATTATTATTATTATTGTTACTATTATTAGGCTATTATCAATGTTATTATTATTATTACTATTATTAGGCTATTATCAGTGTTATTATTATTATTATTATTATTATTATTATTATTATTATTATTATTAAATCTTAGGAAAGTATTTTCCTCTTGGGACAAAATTAGCCCTTTCACTTGCTAGTTTATTTTAAGTAATACAAACTAGTCTATAATTTTCAAGAAGGTGACACATATACAGTGAATCACTAAATTATTCGGACAATGCCCATATATTACTAAATAATATGGCCACATGTGTAAAAAGTATTAATAAAGAATTTTAAGTGAACTGTTGGAAAGTTTACTTTTCAAAGATAATACATAGTGGGTTTAATGTATATTTTTACTTTTATTAGGAAGCAGTAATGGGATTCGAACCCATATACGCCATAATGTGACATCAACATAATTTTTCGGACACCAATCAGAGACCACAGGTAAGTTATCTGCAATCTATAGAATAATGTAGTCAGGTACACGAATAGTCAGTAACAGTGTGTGTCTTCAGTAGCTCAGTATTGTGCAGTGGACAGAAACAAATGGGGCGTAGAGGAAAAGACAGTATGTTCGAGCAGCGTCAGTCAGTGGTCTTCCACCATGCAAGGGGAAAATCTTATCGATACATAGCTGATATACTACAGATGAAAAGCACAGTGGCGGATATTGTTTAGCTATATTCAGAGATGAAGACAGACGTGAATCGTATCCTCACTCAGGACGTCCAAGGACATTTTCCATGAGGGAAGAAGCAATAATAGTAAGGAAGGTAAAAATAATCCTAGATTAAGTGCTCCAAGAATTGCTTCTGAGGTCAATGAAGAATTGGGAAGCTAGTCCATCCCGAGACTGTTAGAAAAGTCCTCAGGAGAAACAATTTTCATGGCCGGGTGGCAAGGAACCAGCCCTACATCAACAAAATAAACAAGAGTAAAAGACTACTGTTCGCAAAAAGTACCTAGAAAGGGATCAGGATTGGTGGAATCGAATTATCCTTTCAGACGAGAGTAAATTTAATATCAGCGAATCAGATGGCCAGATTACAATATGGCGATGACCCAATGAAGAGCTTAGAGAGCAAAATATGCAAGCAACAGTTAAGCATGATGTCGGCAGTGCAATGGTATGGGGGTGTATGTCCGCAAGCGGAGTTGGAAATCTAGTATTCATTGACGGAAAAATAGACATGTATTCATACTTTCTACTCCTGAAGGATAATCTACAACAAAGTGCGGAAAAAATGGGGATTCATGACCGGTTCGCATTCTACCAAGATAGTGACTACAAGCATACGTCCTGTATTGTACAACTCTGGTCGCTGTACCACTGCCCCGAGGTACACCATCCTCCTCCGCAGTCTCCAGACATGAATGTGATTGAACATTTATGAGACAGGTTGGAAAAACACGTGAGGAAACCTCCAATAAAATGAAAACAATATCTTAAGGAGAGGCTTCAGAAAGAATGGCGAAACCTGTGCAAGGTTTACACAAGAAAATTGGTGCAGAGTATGTCTGAATGATTAGCAGAAGTTGTAAACATGAAAGGGAAGCCAGCCAGGTATTGAGTATTTTTTATACAGATACATAACTAATTTTATTTAGAAAGATGTCCTGTGTCCGAATAATTTTGTTAACCAAAGAATGACTTAAGTTTCAATTGATTGTGAATTTTGTTTCTGTTTATAACTATTAACGTATATGTTTCATTAAGATATGATTGTATATATGTGAAAAGAGTGAAGAATTATATTTTTCCTTTCAAAGGTTATGTGTAAAGAGACAAATGTCCTTAGTGCACTTATGCCATTCATGTCCGAATAATTCAGTGACTCACTGTAGTTTTATCTCAGATGTATCACCCATTCCAAATTTATCAGTTCCGTTATCACGTTTCAAATCAGACTCGAGTGAAGGTGATAATTTTGTACTTTATATGTAGACATAATTCAAATCATTGCCATCCAAAATGGGAAAAATACGTGAAGACAACGCTATACATATTCATGATATCCACAATGTGTAAGTGTAAACCTTCAGGCATCGATATCCTTTCGTCAATATCTGCATTAGAATCGGTTGTTAAACGCTGAAATTTCAAAATCTATCTTCCATTCCTATTTTCTAAAATCAATCCACAAATAGCTATTTATCCATATATCTCTCAGTGTAACAACTCTTATCTCTTGATGGACGTCTATCAAGTTCATACTAGTCCTAGCTGCGTGGATGCTAATACGACGGCCGATGTCATAGCAACACACAGCGGACATGTAGCATCTCGTTACGGACTGTGTAGCGTGAATGCTCGTCAATGAATAATGTGTGAGACGAAGATCACACGCTAGCTCAGCTTTTAGCAAACGTAATCATACGCCGTGACTACATAATTACACAACAAAGACGTTACTATTATTACAAAAACATTTTTAGAAGTATGCTGAAGTAGAAATATAATTGTAGGTTAGCATTATCTTACTCCAAGGAGCTGAATTTTCAAAGAAATTAGGTTTCTCAAGTGTCAAATCAGTACGCTGTAAAATAATAACTATAACCTCAATGTAAAAATTTTAACTACTTCAACCAAAAATATTCAATTATTATTGACGCATGGATGGCATGGAGAATAGTCTACATGTCTTTATCCGTAATTATCTTACAGGGTTTAAGGTCCATCCAATACGAAAATTAAACATAACCGTAACATAAACACATAAGTTTGCGGTCAGGTTATCAAATGGGATCATTCACAATAATTCACATAAAAACTAACATTAACATTGCCGTTAGACGTTAAAGTTTGCAAACTCCAAACTTTCATGCTTATGGTTACGTGATTTGCAAACAGTACACAATCGTGAAGCGCTCAAGTATACGACAGAATATGAGGAAATGGCGTCGTTGTTATGTTTCCATGGTTACCAAGTATCTTTGCGGTTATGTTTATGTCCCCCATCATGAATAATGTGATTTTACCGTAACGTTTACATTCTTAAGTTAACGCTTACATTATGTTTAATTTTCATTGTGAATGGGCCTTAAGTCCTGCTCACAATTGCAATGTGGAATTGATGAATACTGAAGTGAACTTTACCAATATTGTAAGTACTTTTACTGATTCAAAAGGCAAAGTAAATATTTAGGAAGTAATGCTACGAATAATTATTATTCTCAGTATAACAGTTCATTGGTTGTGGACCTACAGCTGTTTGAATGCCACACACAACAAGTCATGGAATAGTGCTAAGGAAAGACGAATTGGGTGTGCTTCGTTGCCAAATCATTTTTGAGAGTACAGCTACTTAGCCTTTCTGAGAAATGAGTTTCCAATTTTGTTCCATGAGGTTTCCCTGGCTACAAGGATGGGCATGTTCTTCTAGCATGACAGAACTCCTGTACATTTTAGTCGTCAAATGACATTAATTTACATCTCACATCCACCGGACGATGGATCTACCTTGGTGGTCATGTGCATTGGCCACCAAGGTCCCCAGACATTACTCCTGTCAATTTTTATCTTTGGGAATGGATGAATGTTGAAATGTACAAAAACAAAGTAAACGAACTAGCTGCTCGCATTATGAACACTACTGCCCTTATATCTGAATAACAAGACGACGTCAAAAGGATAATAATATATGTGTGTATGTGTGTGTTAACTTTACTCACTTTTAAAGATAAGTAGTAATTGATTAAGAATGATTTTATATTGACTATTACACTTTTACTACGTCATACTACTTTTGACCAATAAAACGGTACCGAATGACGTGTTTCAACTAATCATGGCTGCTTATCCTTCAATTTTTATCACCTCTCTAGCAAAGTGTTTTCTATCACCTCAATAGCATTAGTTTGCTTTTAACATCTGCTAGTATTTGTTTCTTTGTTTGCCAACATTGTACTTTCAATAATTGTACCTTTTAAAATGATCCATGTTTATTTCATCATTCTTAATTAAAATATTTTTATCATTCATCGTGTTTAGATTATATTATAGCTTCTTCTATTTGAGGTTATGGATAGTCACGCAACAGAAATTGTTCAATATAAATTTATAATTGAAATGGAATGCAACTATGTTAATAAAAAAAATTTCAATTGAATCAACAAAGTCTTCTTGACTAGTAATCGTCCGTAGAATTCAATGAAGATTTATAGTTGGCACAACTGGTAACAAGAGAACACTGATCATAACACACTATTGCCATCTAGCTGACTGTTTGTAATAATGAGATGGTACAATAATACATTTTCAAGACAGTTTAGTAAGACAATTAATATTTTATTGTATTAGAGCATTTCTTGTAATTTTTAGACTACCTGCATCTGTAGTGCTCGGGAAAAGTGGCACAAGTAAAAAATGTTAATTTTACAGGGGAAGGAAGAAACAGTCTTCACACTGGTTTATGTCGATTTGATTTTCTTCTGTAATGCGAGAAATACTTTGCCACTTTTCCCAAGCATTGCAGATATACTTTCTTCCAATCCTGTAATAGTCAATTAAATCCCATGAGAGTTTTGATTTTCTCTTACTTACTTACTTACAAATGGCGTTTAAGGAACCCGAAGGTTCATTGCCGCCCTCACATAAGCCCGCCATCGGTTCCTATCCTGTGCAAGATTAATCCAGTCTCTATCACCACACCCCACCTCCCTCAAATCCATTTTAATATTATCCTCCCATCTACGTCTCGGCCTCCCTAAAGGTCTTTTTCCCTCCGGTCTCCCAACTAACACTCTATATGCATTTCTGGATTCGCCCATACGTGCTACATGACCTGCCCATCTCAAACGTCTGGATTCTTATTGTAGGGATTCGTAACAAGCTGTTTTTTACGGTGATGGGTTGTTAGCCCTTCGCCCAACCCCCAAGCTGGAGGACCACCCCTTATCGGCTGTCCACGACTGCTTATTCAATATATTCGCAGCTATTTTCTCTAGATAAAAAATCAATCCATACCTTCCTGGCAGATCGAATTCCAGTTTTTAAAAATGCGGTAGTTTTCTTCGTAATAGAACATATTATTACGATGTCGTAATTTTTTTAACCACCTCGATGTTTCCGTCAACGCCTAATACCAAGTTCGTATTATCTACAGGAAGTGTCCCATAGCACGAGATTACGTGCATCTTGCTGTGGGACGGTCCGATCATAACAACCGCTCCACTGCGAGATTAACGACCTTCGAAATGTCGTCAGTCTGACCAATATCATGAGAATAAATAATGAAATCATGCGATGCGATGTGCGGGGGCCGGAAAGAGATTGAGAGTCCTCACGATATATCCGATAACCAATCGAACTACGAACAGTGTTACGTAATGTTTCCCGTCATATTGCGAATACACGCAGGAGACCTCTGTATCTTCCTCCGCCGTCACTCTTTGCCTTGTCTGCAATCCGCAATACATATTGCAGTAGTTACATATCTCTCAAATTTCGTGGAAAACCGACTTTGCTTTGAAATAGCAGCAGAGTTTGGATTGATGCTTCATGAATAAGAAATAAATATGGATTTGACAATAGGCAGCGAACTGGAACACAATTTCTCTTGTATCTAAAATAACTGAAATACTAGCGAGTCTTTCACGACACTGAAAACTGTGAAAATGTTATTCAAAAGCTAATTTTGAAACTTTAATGCTGGGTTGCAAGAAAACATACCTATAAATAATGTATTTCTCCATCAGTTAGTGGACCTTTAAAGTTAATGGATTGTCGGTTGCAGAAGAGGAATTTAAGGGCCACTAGTTATTGGATCGTTAACCTGGCATCTTTGGATTTCACAAGTGACGCAATAGTATGTAAATGAATAAAAAGTGAACATCGGCTGCTTGACTGATGTCAGAAATTACTTTCATTGTTGTCAAAATTTGCAATCAGTTTATACTGAAACGAACCAGAAAAAATCAGGAACAGAATTTTAGTGAAAAAGATAAATATGTCCATTTGTTATTAGAAAAGCGCACGAGTGCATTAATTTTATAGAAAAAAAAAAAAGACAGACTACAGAGCACATAACCTCGTCGTCAGACGATGAACTAGACTCTGTAATAAAGAGTAAATAATAATTTCGCTATTCGAAGAATTAATGAATAAATAAGTAGGCCTAAATAAATAAATAAGTAATAAAATTAGCGTATATCGATGGCTAAAAGAAGACACCTAGTATCTACAAAATTGGTAATTTAGTTTTACTACATTATTACTATTTGGATTAACTACATTATTATATTATTATTATTATTATTATTATTATTATTATTATTATTATTATTATTATTATTATTACGTTCACAAAATTTGACAGTGTATCAATATTTTGTTTCCGAATAGAAGATCTTGCAAAGCAGAAACAAACATACGAGTAAGCTTGTCTATTTTGAGAAACTAATTTCTAAAACAGTTTTTTATTTACCTGTAAATGTACAGATACGAGATATCACTTTTTAGCCATTGATATGCAGTATTATTTTAATATCGCGTATACAGGCCTATATAAAAAATATCGCATGCCTGAATCTCACACAGGTAACATTATGTTGAGTCAAAATATATGTAAACTACACGCCAATACACAAAATGTACGTAAGATGGCTGTATCACGGAGGAATAAATATTATTATAGGAGGGAAATCAGATCTCTAACTCAGGGAATCCTTTAACGGACCAATAACACTAAAGATGTTTCTTGCAACGCGTCTTTCGAACTTATTTGTCCGTTAGCAGCTAACGAAGGAATTAATACGTTCTTGCAACCTACTATAAGCGCGTTAAATGTATTTTTGTTTTCATTCAATAATATTTGAGCTAAATACTTGACTATGTATGTGAGCGTGAAGATATAGGGTGAGACACGAGGATTTACCGCCACTTAAGGAGCTTATTTCTGAAGACATTTTGAGCAAAAAGTATCATATAAACATGGGTCCTATTCTCAATATTTACAGAGTTACGTTTCGTTATTGAAACGCACTGCTGTGAACAACGCGTGATCTTGGTCAGCGTGCAGTCAGCAGCCAGCGCGAGCGCTACGGAAATCAAAGATAGCTGTATGCAGTTACGTAGAGCGACGAGTGCCGTTCACAAGTGTGCGGCCAAGTGTACTGAAGAGAACGGCGACATTTTTTTTAAAATGTGTTACAAACTCTCAAAGACTGTAAATTATAAAGACTATTTTGTTTATATGACACATTATATTTTCGACCAATGAAGTGTAATGAAATTTCGAATTACAACCAATCAGAATCAGACATCGCGATAATTTCTGTAGCTAGATTTATCGCTATCAATTTGTCGCATGTTCGTTCTTTTGTTTAGTCAGTGTCGCCAACTGTTTCCCGTAAATCGACGAGCATGAATCTATTAATATGCATCTGCACGGTTAAACTTTTCTTTCATCTTTACGCATTCAAGGAATGAATGTAATATTGATATTTAACACTAATTAATATATTTATGCAGTGAAGTCGGCGTTCAAAACGTCACACCAAAATCTTCATGCATCTTAATTGAACGTACGTTTTAAACTTGATTCTTTCAATATTCTTCCCAGATTTCATGCATCCGCGCATGGAAAATTTAACTGTGTAGATGCAGCTTCAGTTCCTTCACACACTACAGTAAGAATGCGTTTGGTCGAGCTGTGGAAAATGCTTTCCTGTAGCACGGAGTAACAGTCGAAGTAAGGCATAGTTGACATGATCCCGCTCCCACAGGTAACGTAACCTAAATTAAGCCTATCAAATAATACGTGAATGAAATGACACAATAGAAAGTCAGATGTTCAAATTTATGTATCATCAGCGCATATCACACCCTAAGACCTTGTATAGTATTACATACAAGAACTTTAATCAAACTGCCTTCAGTATGGCGTAATAAAATTTGTGTTTTAATTATCTGTACAGAGATGGTGTAGCAACATATGTCTCGCTGTAGTGTGAATACATGAACATTACTAGCTGTCTCCATACATATTACATAGTTCATAATTATCGGTGTAGTGTGTAATGTAACGATGAAGTACTAAATAATGTCGGAAATCCTAGTTCCACATCTACATCTTCATCTTCTAATTCCATGACCATTGTAGGGTATCTGAAGAAAATTACACTCCTTCATTCAAATTTGATAACTGCGTTTTCAACAATTCTTCATTTAATTAAAGTATTAATCAGGTTACTGTAATTATATTATAAATTTTTAATTGAATTATGATTTCAGCAGATAATGAAAATGTATTTCTGTTATAATAATAAGAGAAAAGCGCAGTATATGTAATTAACATTGTTAAACCTTTATTTCGCTTTTCGAAATTGGTATTACTGAATAACATCCAATTTCTTTATTGCAGTAATCGATATTCATCTATTTGAACTTCACAATATCTCGATAGGTTAAGTATTCGTAAATATACAGTTATTAACATTTTGTGATCGAATTTTACGGATGTATTATTTACATTTTTATTTATTCACGAAATAGTCCTAATAAATGTCACTCGAGGGCTGAGATTTCCCAGATAAATTCACTCGCTTCGCTCGTGGATTTATCGGTAAATCTCAGACCTCTCGTGACATTACTACAGAAAAATTGAACTGCAAATAGTCAATTCGGTGGAAGTGTTGTTATTTTCAATAATTGTTGTGATAAGTGATAAAGAATAATGTAATTTTCTAGTTAAAAAATTGAAAAACATGTCTGTACGAAGCAACTAAGGAGTTCACAGCACATTTTTAGCTTCACAATACTTGTCAGTTAAAGAAATGATACTTCTGAATGGTTCATTCTCTATTTGTATTATTCTTGTACCTTCAAACTAAAGAAAACGCATATTTTACAAACAATTTTAAATTAGTGTAACTCTGAAAATATTGAGAATAGGAACCATGTTTATGTACATTTTTTGTTCAAAATGTCTTAAGAAATAAACTCCGTAAGTGACGGTAAATTCTCGTGAATCACCCTACATATTTGTGTGTTTGGCGCGAACCAATAACCATCAGCAGTTAGACACGTATTACACATACAATCCAAGGAGAAAAGTTGAGACGAATGAAGACCTACAGGAAGTTTCCAGCTCCAGACACACTAAGGAGTTAACTCAGACATCGTGAAGGTCACTAGATTATATATCATGACAGTATCAGCTCTCTATGAGCAAGTCGCCCGCCGTGTAAACAATCCAGCTCGCGGGTACCTCTAGTATTGCCATCTTTCGCCGCAAGAGGTGTGGCAGGGGCGAATTTAATACAGTGATAGTTTGAAACATATGATTGCTTTGTTTTCAGTACCTATTGAAAATAACACAATAACAATTGATAATGAGAACCTATAGAGTTTAATATGTATTATTGTTTAATCAACTGTCTGAAAATAAGTCTAAACCTCACAAGTGATACCACCAAGACATCACTTATGAGGAACTAAGCCAGGAGATAAATGGATACATACTACTGTATTTTGGAATCCTCTGACAGGTTCTAGCTGATAGAGAGCCATGGTCTTCGTCTTGTTTGCATTTATCTTCATCCCATACTTCTCACAGCTGTTATTTTGCTTCAGTAGCGTAACCCTTAATACCATATCCTCTCTGCTATCAACGCTATATCATCGTCAAATCGTATATATTTTATTCTTATTTCTTCTACTATCACCCCTAACATGTTCTGAAAACATTCTTCACTAAATCCTCCAAGTAGATGTTGAATAGAGTAGATGATAAAGGGCATCGTTGTTGTACTCCACTCTCTATTCCACTTCCCTTTCAAATTTCTTCTATTCTGACTTTGACTCGTTTCATATAAATATTACTAAATAGCTCCCTCTCTTTCCAATCCACATTAATTTTCTTCAGGATTTCTATACTTTTATTCGAATCCAACCTCTCAAGCCTTTTCCAGGTCCACAAATAGCCTAATGCTGAAACTAATTGTAAAATTTTAAGAGGAGATGAAGAGTTAAAATTATTTGTTATGAACGACATAGTTGGGTGAAATAGAAGTACTTATAAGTTAGGTTTACTTTTGCTTACTGTAGGCGTTATTATAGAATAGTTTTTATTTATAGTCCTAGATTTATTACATCTATTTGTTTATAGTTAGAAATAAATTTAGGTTTATGTTATTTTATTTTTTATTTATTTATTTTATTTTTTATTGCTATAATTATTGTATAATTGTAATGGTATTATTGTATATTATATATGATTGCCACCGGGTGTATACCCAATTGTAGTGTTAATACATACATACATACATACATACATACATACATACATACATACATACATACATACATACATACATACATACATACATACATACATACATACATACATACATACATACATACTGTACTTCAACCACGAGAAAGTCTCCAGGGAATGAAACGGAGAGGGGTGATGCTGTGAATGAATGTTGATGTCATAAGATGTCATAAGGTGACGCACGTGGGTACTCGTATCTCTATTGGCTATCTCTCAAAGTACAAACCATAACATTGATATACACATTTTTATACTACCCTATTTACAAAATTAGATCACTGTTAATCTCCTGGTATTTTAATCCCTCCATACAGGAAATAACATATGCAGGAGAGCGCATGATTTTTAAACTGACGTTATAACTCTAATATTATCTATCTACTTCGCTCCAATAGATGACGCAATAGTAAGCACATTCCTTTCACGGTTTATCTCCTGGATGGAGAACAATACATTTTTTTTTAGTTGGTTATTTAACGACGCTGTATCAACTACTAGGTTATTTAGCGTCGATGAGATTTGTGATAGCGAGATGATATTTGGCGATATGAGGCCGAGGATTCGCCATAGATTACCTTGCATTCACATTACGGTTGGGGAAAACCTCGGAAAAAACCCCACCAGGTAATCAGCCCAAGCGGGGATCGAACCCGCACCCGAACGCAACTTCAGACCGGCAGGCAAGCGCCTTAACCGACTGAGCCACGCCGGTGGCTAGAACAATACATACATACATTAAAAATTAACGGTCATTTATCAAATAAGCTGAAAATTTGTATAGTATAAATACTATTTATATACAAAATAATGCGTGCAAAATATGAAAACTCTAAGTGCAATATTTTAAAATCTTCAAATTTTATTTCTACGTACTCCTAACAAATATAAATGAGACATCTACACAGTGTATATGAAGGCCTTGTTCTACTGTACTCTAAATAGAAAATGCAAACACAGGCGTGGACTTCGGTGGCATTAAATCTTGTGCCTGTGTCTGAGATACTGAGCGAGTTTTGGAGCAGTTTCTCTATGGTATCATATTCGCTCAATGCAAAACTGTTCTCCGTATTTCAGAATTCTGGTGGAATAGCACAACATTTCCGCTTCGTCCGCTGAATACCGATAGCGGCGTTCCCAACTCAGAAATTTGTAAGCTCGTCATGCTTGAATACTAGAGGATGGGAAAACGAGAGACACGGCAATTTGTAATGACATGGATTCTCCTTCCAGTATCCTGAAAATTAGTGATAGTTCCAAAAGCTATTCGGAAGCCTTTGCGGATGCTGGGCACCGCGTGTACCGAAACGTACGCCTGTATGTGGAGGAGCGGCAGAAATAATGAAAGACATAAATTAAAACTGACAGGGGATTTATCTAATTCCTAGAAATATCTAGTCTCCGGAAACCACGGATTCGCAAAATACCGTTTTTCAGGTGATAAAACTAAACGTTTTATGTTTCAAGCCCTTCCAGATCAAAATATTTTAATGCGATGAAAGAGTAATGGAACGGAGAACAATTCTCTCCGGCGCCGGGATTTGAACCGGGTTTTCAGCTCTACGTGCTGATGCTTTATCCACTAAGCCACACCGGATACAACCCCGGCGTCGAACAGAATCGTCTCAGATTAAGTTCCAAATCCTGGGTTCCCTCTAGTGGCCGCCCTCTGTACTACGTCATAGATGTCTATGAACGTAGGACCGAAGTCCACACATGTGCTGAGGTACACTCGTTATGAGTGACTAGTTGGCCGGGATCCGACGGAATAAGCGCCGTCTTAAATCACAAAGTGATTTACGCATATCATATATATTATTTTAATGTACCGAAATACATATGATATTTCCATGCAGATATTCTGCGTCATCATACGATGTAAGAGTAATGGAACGGAGAAAAATCCTCTCCGGCGCCGGGATTTGAACCCGGGTTTCCAGCTCTACGTGCTGATGCTTTATCCACTAAGCCACACCGGATACCACCCCGGCGTCGGACAGAATCGTCTCAGATTAAGCTCCAACTCTTGGGTTCCCTCTAGTGGCCGCCCTCTGCACTACGTCATAGATGTCTATGAACGTAGGACCGAAGTCCACACATGTGCTGAGGTGCACTCGTTATGAGTGACTAGTTGGCCGGAATCCGACGGAGAGAATTTTTCTCCGTTCCATTACTCTTACATCGTATGAAGACGCAGAATATCTGCAT
Source organism: Periplaneta americana (assembly GCF_040183065.1). Classification (NCBI taxonomy): domain Eukaryota; kingdom Metazoa; phylum Arthropoda; class Insecta; order Blattodea; family Blattidae; genus Periplaneta; species Periplaneta americana. The sequence continues at coordinate 26,115,907 of NC_091132.1, read as the reverse complement.
GGAAATATCATATGTACTTCCGTACATTAAAATAATATATAAAATACGAGTATATATGATATGCGTAAATCATTTCGTGATTTAAGACGGCGCTTATTCCGTCGGATCCCGGCCAACTAGTCACTCATAACGAGTGCACCTCAGCACATGTGTGGACATCGGACCTACGTTCATGGACATCTATGACGAAGTGCAGAGGGCGGCCACTAGAAGGAACCCAAGAGTTGGAGCTTAATCTGAGACGATTCTGTCCGACGCCGGTTGGTATCCGGTGTGGATTAGTGGATAAAGCATCAGCACGTAGAGCTGAAAACCCGGGTTCAAATCCCGGCGCCGGAGAGAAATTTTCTCCGTTCCATTACTCTTACATCGTAAAATATTTTAAGTTTAATTGTGTACACTAGAAAACTTTTAGGACCAATTTTTTCGAAACCAGTATTTTTCTAGATATTGTTATTTAATCATTTATACGAAATTGTAATTCGATGGCTTAGTGCACACATGTGTTAAGTAAATTTTCCGGTCAAATTGAGTTAAGTACAAAATCGCACTCCTGTGAGGTGTATCTTCACTGTGCAGAAATATGGGAAGTGAATAACAAGATTTTCCTATGTTATGTTTACTTTTTGAGAATAGATGTTAATTGAAGTGTAATTAAGTATTGAAAATTGAAACTTGTTTTCCTCAAAATTAATAAATTAGCACTTACCACATGTGTGCACTAAGCCATCGAATTTAAAGTGTTCAAAAGGTACACTAGTAAAGTGAGAAAGTACCGGAAATTCAGGTGGCAACGCCATGCTCTATAGGCAACTTCTCTGCCTCGTCCGTGTGGTATGTAACCTACTCTCCAGGCGTATAGACTCAGTGCGGCTACGCATGAGAATGGGGAAGACTAACGTAGCCGGAAACCAATGGAAATACAGTTCAGTTTTCAGCTTCGTTTAGTGAAGACGTGTAAAGCAAGTAAAGCGAAGGTTTGGAAGTAAATCCCGAAAAGACAAAGTATATGATTATGTCTCGTGACCGGAATATTCTACGAAATGGTAATGTAAAAATTGGAGATTTATTCTTCGAAGAGTTGGATAAATTCAAATATCTTGGAGAAACAGTACCAAATACAAATGACACTCGGGAGGAAAATAAATATGGGAAATGCTTGTTATTATTCCCTTGGGAAGCTTTTGTTATCTAGTCTGCTGTCAAAAAATCTGAAAGTTGGAATTTATAAAACAGTTATATTACCGGTTGTTCTATATGGTTGTGAAACTTGGACTCTCACTTTGAGAGAGGATCAGAGATTAAGGGTGTGTGAGAATAAGGTTCTTAGGAAAATATTTGGGGCTAAGAGGGATGGAGTTACAGGAGAATGGAGAAATTTACACAACGCAGAACTGCACGCGTTTTATTCTTCACCTGACATAATTAGGAACATTAAATCCAGACGTTTGAGATGGGCAGGGCATGTAGCACGTATGGGCGAACCCAGAAATGCATATAGAGTGTTAGTTGGGAGGCCGGAGGGAAAAAGACCTTTGGGGAGGCCGAGACGTTGATGGGAGAATAATATTATAATGGATTTGAGGGAGGTAGGATACGATGATAGAGACTTCATCTTTCACAGTATAGGGACCGACATCGGGCTTATGTGAGGGCGGCAATGAACCTGCTCGTTCCTTAGAAGCCATTTGTAAGTAAGTAAATGTAATACAGTACAGCTTTCCTCTTCGTTTAGTGAAGACGTGTAGGTATATGTGGTAAAACGAGCTTGAAAAGCAGAGAGGTAACATTAAATTTTGTAAAGATTAATTTTTGGTCCTACAGAATATATCTGTTATGGTAACAATGTTTATTAGAGGAGAAAAATTCGCTCCGGCGCCGGGGATCGAACCCGGATCCTTGGTTCTACGTACCAAGCGCTCTAACCACTGAGCTACGCCAAAGTTCAATCCACAGCATCAGATCGAATCCCTCTCCTCTAATGTTTTACCCTTTATGCCCTGACTCCATGTTTGACATATACGTTGACATATATTAAGTCAACTGCCGTTATAGAAGGAGCGCACTCAATTGAGTGACTTGGTGGCCGGGATTCCACAGTAATATGCACTGTTGAGCAAAGAATCCACGTAAAGATTAATTTTTGCTGCTACAGAATATATCTGTTGTATACCTTCATACCTTTCAACGTGGAAATTTCCCGGCTCACCTCGGCAAAATAGATTCCGTGCCGACCGATCAAAGGGGAAAGTAGGCTAATGGTTCAAGTGTTTTCTATATGCAGGTGTTGCCAGCGTGTCACAGCCCTGTTCCTACGCAATGTCCTAGATCATATATGTAACAGATAACTCCTCGCTACGTTAAAATCGGCAGCACTTTGAAGAGAACAACCGCCAGGATCGCCACCCGTCCACCGTAAACGAACACGAGATGGCAGCACAGTCGCTAATGCAATTCAAATGGGAATTATGACGTGACTCCTTATGTAACAACTAGATGGCAGCGTAGTAAACCTGACAAAATTTGTTAACTCAAAGCCTATAAGCCCGACATATCTATTACATATATGATCTAGGGCAATGTGTACACGACTATTAACGCGATTTATTCGAAATCTCTATTATTTTCCACGCAAATACTACTGTAACATGGCCATGCATTGCTTACTCTATCATCCTACATGAGATGAAAATCCAATTTTGAGCAGTTTCATGCAAAACTTAATCATAATTTCAAGTTACAAAAGACCATTTTTTTTTCTAAAACCGGCCTTCTGGGAACAAAATATTATTAGACTTTCTTGTTTGTCATAATTCGAGATATCATATCTCAGAAGGTTTGTAAAAGGTTACTTTCCATCCTGTACAGCTATAGGTCTACTGCAATATTCACCATATTCGCCGTCTCTAGTAATGTAAATATTTCCAATGTATCTAGTACGATCAGCTGAAAACAGTTGAAAACTGAAGTGAAGATAAAGTAATTATTTCGATAATTCTGTCGACCTGGTTGGCGAGTTGGTATAGCGATGGCCTTCTATGCCCAAGGTTGCGGGTTCGATCCCGGGCCAGGTCGATGGCATTTAAGTGTGCTTAAATGCGACAGGCTCATGTCAGTAGATTTACTGGCATGTAAAAGAACTCCTGCGGAACAAAATTCCGGCACATCCGGCGACGCTGATATAACCTCTGCAGTTGCGAGCGTCGTTAAATAAACCATAACATGTTTCGATAATTCTGCGCATGTAAGAGTAGTTACGAATTCCTTATCGCACTTTAACGAGAGATAAATTTAGTGAGTGATTTAAGGATTCGCTAGACTAGGCCTACGAACGTTCGTAAACTCATTTATAATACAGACTCGTTATCTTTAAGGAATATTTAAACATTATTCGAGAAACCGGTTGTAAGTATAACGTTCGTTCTTTCTACTTGAATTAAACATTGTAGGTGCTAAAGCAATATTTCTTAAAACAGTCTCTCTCTGTGAAATGGCGAAATATGCTGGGGGGGGGGGGAAAAACCTGCTAATACAAGCTGTATTAATATTTCATTTCAACGCAGGAGTTTTTATGAAGAAACGTCGTAACTCCATTGCCTGCAGCTATTAATAATTCAAGCTGCTTCTAAACTATTTTTCCGAGCATGTCTCTGATTCAAATATGATATTTTATTTAATATCTTGTAAAATTCACATAGAATCCGAAAACTTTCAAAATTAATATACAATATAGGGTAACCAACAGTCGGGACACAGCTTCATTGTTACATGCAAGTCATGAAAGAGTGTTCAAATTTCGCTTCTACAAAAACAGAGCTACTTTAAAAGATAGGGCGTCAAAACGTACTTTCATGTGAACAACAGAATTAATTTCCATTCGTTATATTTACCAATTACAAAAGAAAACAAGTTCGCCGTTATGCCAATATCGATAGCGCGTGTGTTCACCAACCAAATTGATCTAAGTTCGATTCCCTGCGTAGGCAATGGAAGATTTTTATCTTCCGTCTAAACGGGACTGAGTTTTTCTCCATTGCCTTGTGATTGTCATGTGATGTATCAGCGGTGTCGCTGATCGCAATGCTAGGAAGGCTCACGATTTTGACGTATTAGTGGAGTTAACGTAAGGTTATTTCCTAAGGAAATAATATGGCCGTCTTTTCAATGTTATCAAATGTTATTAGACATCACCATAAAATGTAAAATCACAATTCTATGTACTAAAACAATAATGCTAATTATTAATTGTCACTGAACAACAAAAATTTTGCTCCGATTTAAAATAATGTGAACCTCATGTTTTGGTGTGCGCTGAATCCGAAAATGCATCTCATTTCTTCGTATCACGTAAGATTTTTAAGATATACTATGATTTCACTTTTCGATAAGCGCTCTCCCAGGAAAAATCTGTCTCAGGTTGAGGTTGTAAAGCAAAACAAAAACTAATACATTTTATGAGTTTATGACCTATTTCTGGTTTCTTATGGTTGGTACCATGTTCTTCTGTACTTTTAATCAATAAACAGATATTGGTCCCTTCTATCCCGTAATTTTCGTAACAATTCAAAGTGAGGTCTACACAATGAACAAACAAGGGTGCGGTTTCAATACTTAAAAGAAACGTTTACCAGTTTGGAGTGAGGGTAAATTAAAAGAGGGCATTTTCATCGGTCCACAAATCCGCAAAGTTATGGTTGAGTCTTTGCTTGAGGAAAAACTTTCCATTACAGAAAAAATGGTATGGGACGCTATCAAAGAAGTTTGCTCGAATTTCCTTGGACATCCTAGGGCAGACATCATCGAACTTGTGGAAACCATGTTAAGTGCATAGCCTATGAGAAAATGAGGTGTGATAGGCTATGTCTCTCAAAACATACTTTTCACATTTTCATTTGAATATCTTTCCTCCTAATCGGAGCGGTAAGCGACGAGCATGGGGAAAGATTTCATCAGGAAATATCTGAAATGGAAAGGCGATATAAAGGAAGATTATCATCCAGCATTCTTGCAGACTGTTGTCGGTTTCTTGTAAAAGACAGTCCCGGGTCTAGTTATAAACGGAAGTAATCCAGAAAATCCTTTTAAATGGTAAGTTCAAATTCCGAGATTATGTTTATTATACACATGAAATATTTATATTGTTGTTTTTTTGTGTTTTAAATTATGTAACATCATTTTTGCATCCAGTACACATTTTTCAAGTATTATGAGGCATTTTGAATCCCTAGTCTGTTGTAATTTTATAAGTAGCAGTAAAAAATAAAAAAATAAAGTTTTTTCATTAAAAAAATTCAATTGACTTTCTCCGGTTTTAAGCACAATTGTATTATACATAATTGTATAATAAAGTTTTCTTATGATTGGGGAAAAAAAAAACTTTCCCCGGAAAATGGTACGTGATGAGACAATTTGGATTTTAAAATCATATTTAGGACACGTATTAGAAATATTCACCTATTTTTATATCAGACCAGTCCACAAATGTGGAGTAACGGTCAGCGCGTCTGGTCGCGAAACCAGGTGCCCTGGGTTCGATTCCCGGTCGGGGCAAGTTACCTGGTTGAGGTTTTTTCCCTCAACCAAATATGAGCAAATGGTGGGTAACTTTCGGTGCTGGACCCCGGACTCATTTCACTGGCATTATCACCTTCACCTCATTCAGACGCTAAATAACCTAAGCTGTTGATAAAGCGTCGTAAAATAACCTACTAAAAATATAAATCAGAGCAAGACAGAAAGTAAACATTTGCTGTTCTGTGTTATTGGTTATGTATTTATGATTGACTGATCTAACATTAAAAAGATTTGCCTGACAACATGAAATTCATTTGTTTGAGCGAAGAATTTACTATTCATGAGACCTAACCTAACTCATTGACAGTTTCCAGGCCAGACCTACAGTCGACTGCTACCGCATTTGTGGTGACTTCATGGACAATAAACGAAAGATGTCGTCTTCATCCTGGAGTCTGGGAATGTAGCTCTAATTTAATTTCATGAAATTCAATAAGTTTGGGAGACTCGCAAAATTTAGATCTTTTAAAATTCTTCCAACGTAACGTAGATTGAAAAATCATGCTCTGAATTTAAGCCAACGTCTAGACTTCTATAAAGAAGAGAAATGTATTTTCCCTTCATCCTTCATCAAAAGAATCCATCCCTCCAACTTCACATACTTAAGCGATTAGGATTTTACACTTGAGTTGAGAATTCAAGAATTTATTATGTCAGCATATAATCATATAATCTTTTTCCAGTCTATTCTGTTGAGATAAACATTATGGTTGTTAGCGATTTTACTCATTTATTTCGGGAAGAAATAAAAACGACCAAAATTTCTATCCACTGCCTCATAATATACAGGCATATTTATCATTCGGATGTTGGAAAGATTACAATCAGAGACTTCCAGAAAAATACACTTGCTGAATAACTTCACGAGAGAAAAGCGAGTGGAGGGGGTGGAGTGTACCTTTTGCCATTCTCTTAGCTGAATCTCGTGAATCGATTAAGTTAATATTGGGTTCCGTTATGACTCCAACATAAAAATTGAGACTAAAAACAAGATTGTGTGAATGAAAGCAATGAAAATTTCTACACTTCAGTATTAAAAAATGAATAACCCCTCACGTAACTCAGTATTAGAGGATAGGTTTATCACACTGCGAATTTGGAGTCTGCCTTTTCGCCATGGCTAAATGTTACTTACGGTTAGGGTTACCATGAGAAGAAATTCTACAGGGGGACATGGAATCGACGCTTTATTCAGTGATCTCAGGGTTGATTTATCCCAGAAACTGCAACGTGTTCATAATGCATGTGTGTCGTTTCATTTGTAATGTCCGCTACTACGACCACATTTCGCCTTCTTTCGATAAATTATTGTGGTTCAGGTTAAATGAGAGGAGAAAGTTACATTCCCTTTCTCTCTTATACCGAATTTTGCACACCTCTACTCCCTCTTACTTATCTGTCCGATTCCACAGTCCTTCTCGGTATCATAACTTAAATACTCGGTCACAATATGACAACACGCTAGAAATACCACTGCACACATCATCTCTTTATTCTTCATCTTTCATTGTTGCTACTTCTCGTCACTGGAATTCTCTGCCGCCTGAAGTCAAGGGCTGCCGAACTTTAATTTCCTTCAAATGTAAATTAGAAAAATATCTTATGATGAGTTGCCAGACCTAACGTGTTGCAAATGTGTTCCACTGTATTTATTTTCATTTTATTATTATTTTTTTTTGTTTCTTATTTTTATTATCTAAATCGTATTTATTTATCACTTAATGCCAATATGTATCCCACTATTTTGTTGTTTTTTATTATTAATCTGTTTTTGTGTACATTTTATTCAATTGTCGGTTTCTGGTTTAATTATGTAAATCCTACTTAATTGTAATCTAATACTAATATGTATACTAATGTGTTTATTTTTATTTTTACTGTGTACATTTTTCTTTTTTTATTGAATTATCGGCTTCTGTTTTTATGTGATTCGTATTTGATTCTAACAAATTAATATGTATTTCACTATGTTTATTTTTAATTTATGAGGTAAATTTTATGTCACTACCTCTTTTGATCTAATTATGCATCAGTATGTAATTACTTAATTCCGAACCAGTTTTATGTTCAACTGTGTAAGCAAGTTTTAATCCTGGTTGAGTGTAAGAGAAGGCCTTACAGCCTTAACTCTGCCAGGTTAAATAAAGCAATTATTATTATTATTATTATTATTATTATTATTATTATTATTATTAAAATAAGAGAACATTGCTGGAACAAGGAGGACTTTTTAAAAGTTGGTATGAACAAAATTAAAGATAAAAACAATGGCTCACTTAGGCACTTTTCTTACTATAAAATTGCTGGATCAGTATTACATCTGTACCCTATTTATCGGTGGAGCCCACTTTGTGCACAAGAGCCTGAATAGACAAACTTTTATCTTGTAACAAATAACTATGGAACTGTTCACAGGACATGTCCTTGAAATTATATTTCACCATGATGATACCTCTGACTGTCTCCGTTAGCATGCGATTTCGTTCTTTTGGCCATTGAGCAGATATTAGTGAAAATACTCTCTCAGCACTTCCATTGTGACTTGGGATAAATAAATAGAATTGACATATTTTTAAGAGTTCTGACAAAGTTTCAGTGCTCGCAGAACTATTGGAATTGAAGAATTTGCACCATCGTTTATCTAAACTTAAATCTTTGTCAAAATCAACTTGATTGGCATATCTTTATACATTGCAGAATAAAATTGATAAAATAGCTTAGAATCATGACTGGTGACATTTTTAGAGCGTAAGAATTCAATGCATGTCAATAGATTATCATATTTTATGTTCTTTATGTGCTCCAGCTTCAACCATTGAAAGCAGTTAAATTCTTTCATAGGTTTTCACCATTTGTTTAGATATTCTATGTATAATATCGCACATTGTTCAATATTCATATTAATTGTAGTTTAAATGCGAAATGCCGGACATTTCAATTTTTTTAAATGCCTGCAGGACAGGATAAAATGATTAAAAAAAGAGGACATGTTCACCTTTTGCCGGTAACCCTGCTTACGGTAAATAAGATCATAGAATGGGGATTTTTCGCCTTGATTAACACATTTGTCTTACCATTAAAAAGATTCATTGCACCAACATATCCTATAATACGAGTATCAATAATTCATTTCACGTCAGAAATAATATAAAAGATTTTCCGTTTGAGAAACCATAAAATAAAAACACTGTTACATTACGACTGGTGTTACTTGTTTTTCAGTAATCTGTAAATAAATTATAGAAGGATGGAAGTTTTTCCCATAATTTGATATATATTTGGTCACAGCACTTCTTTACATGTAATGGTGTACCTCACATTTCTGTATCCGGTGCCACCATTAACACTTACATTAACACATATTTGCAGTACATGTCTACACAACTTCTACCAATTAAACTATGTACTTTTTTTATTATTACTTGTTCAATCTCCCTTTCAGTATTTCTCCTACATTTCGTTTGCTATTCTCTATTTGATCATTAATCGTAATATATCTAAATTTATATATGCCTTTCAAACCCCCTTTTTCCTCTAACTACTATTCACTAAGATTTCAATTTCACTTATTCTCTACAAATTATCATATTGAATTATTTGCCTTACTTGTTCTTTGACCTTTTCTCCTATCTGTCTCTTATATTCATTTACTGTTCCAACGTTCAAATGTCAGTACAAGTTTTATGCTGTCACTTGTTCATTTCTTTTAACCCTTTTTCACTTTTCACTCATTCATATTTGCGCTCACTTTCAACTTTCTCTCTATTTCACTTACACCTAAACCTTTCACAATACTCTCACTTCCTATAAATCTTATATTTCTCTCTACACATCAGCTTATACACTTTCTCGCTCCCCTATACTTCTCTATCATTTACAATTACAATTACCCTTTACTAGCACTTTTTGATCATATCCCCACATTTATTAATCGTATCTATTAACATTGCTATATCCTCAGCTGTCGCAGGTTCTGACCTTTCTTTACTGCTTGTCTCTGCTTTATTTCTATCTCTGTCTTTCTTTCTATTTCCTTCTTCTTCTTCTTCTTCTATTCCTCTTTTATTCCCCCCCACGCTTTCACTTCCACATCCTAGATTTCCACTCACACTCGCACCCTTAATCTTTTCACTACTTTCTTCCCTATCACTTCCTGACTCTTGGTTTCTCTTTTTATCCCCACTCGCCTTTTTTTTAACACCTGTGCTTCTTTTCCCATAATTAAACTCAACCTACCAAATCTGCGTACACAATACAAACATACTCGATATCAATTCTTCATTTCATGTCACGAATAATACCGGGTGTTTCATAATTAGGAGTACAAACTGTAGGGATGACTAGAACACAACCAAGGCAAAAAGTCTGAATAACCGTTTCTGAGATAAGCTCTCATCACTGTGACCACCAACTGAATAAACTCCGTACATTTGCAACTTCATTTCTTACCTGGCAGACGTAATGGGCGTGGTTACCTTTATTTTTGCAACATGAATTACTCGACCATTTGGATGATGTGCCACTTTGGAAAAAGCAGCTCTTGTGGTCCATGAGTGACTGATTACCGGGGACCAGCACCGAAAGTTATCCAGCATTTGTTCATATTCGGTTGAGAGAAAACCCCGGAGAAAACCTCAACCAGGTAACTTGCCCCGACCGGGAATCGAATACGGGCCACCTGGTTTCGCGGCCAGACGCGCTGACCGTTACTCCACAGGTGTGGACTCTCTTCTTGTAAGTAAGTTCTTAAAACGGCACAAAACGGCAAATAAGACTGCAACAGTCAAAGTGAAAACGTTGTAAATATTAATCGAATTCCTTCCACTAAATTTCCCTATTTTCGAAGCTCATTTACTGAAGACAAGGAGTTTTAATTTTGCGAATTGAAAATCCTATCATTTCGTGAGTTTTTTTATTTAGAAATAAAACAAATATGAGAATAATCACAATTTTCTTCTTTTAAAGACAGAAACAAAAACCCAATATTGTCTTACGTGAAGATAAGGTTCCTTTTTCTATGAACGATCACATAATCTTGGCATTTTTATGGATAGCGATCTAAATTGGAACACTCAAGTAACACACATTTGCAAAAAATATTTTCTCAACTTCACTCCTTGTTCCATATGAAAGAATTTCTACCACTTAGTCTAAGAAAGAATCTTATTCAGACGCTTGTAATGCCCCGTTTTGATTATTGCGATTCCTTGCTAACTAATGTAAGTTCTCTCTTAACTGAGAGACTACAACGTGTTCATAACGTGTGCATACGATTCATCTGCAATACTCGTAAATTTGACCATATAATACCTTCCCTCCAGTTACTTTCATGGGTGCTTCTGAAGGAACGAAGAACGAATACATTCACTGTCTCTTCTGTTTAGAATCATGCATACTTCTACTCCGAATTATCTGTCAATTTCTTACAACTCTTCGAAACCGACATCAAGCACTTCTTTCTATCCCTCATCATAGAACGTCTTTATACTCAATTTCCTATACTGCAGAAATACCTCGCGTCTGGAATTCGTTACCTAATGACGTCAGGGTCTGCCGGACTTTATCACAATTCAAAATTAAATTGGAAAATTTTGTCTTAGGTAATGTTTTTAGGTATTGCTATAAGTATTGATTTGTGTTTTTTTTTCTATATTTCTTTTTTAATCTAGATTAAAATTGCAAGTTTCTTGTTTATGTTGGTTAATTAGTTAGGATACAATTAATTAATCATTTAAAGTTTGTGTGACTGCTACCTGTGTATATTTTTGTGTGGCTTTACTTTGTTTATAGTGTTTTTTTTTTCTCTCTTTATTTCTTGTGTAGCTTTACTTTGTATATAGTGTATTTTTTCTGGTTATTTCTATTATTGTATTTGTATTCCTGGTGTTGTGGAAGAGAAGGCCTGATGGCATTAACTACACCAGAATAAATAAATAAATAGATAAATAAATAAATAAATAAATAGATAAATAAATAAATAAATAAGTAAATAAATAAATAAATAAATAAATAAATAAATAAATAAATAAATAAATAAATAAATAAATAAATAACTAAATAACTAAATAAATAAATAAAACGTCAAATAAGACTGCAACAATCAAAAGGAAAACGTTTTAAATATAAATGGAATTCCCACCTCTGAATTTCCCTATTTTCGAAGCTCATTTACTCACGACAAAGATTTTTAATATTGTGAATTGAAAATGTTACATTTCGCGAGGTTTTTTTTTTTTTAATAAAATAAAAATCTGAATAATCACAATTTTCTCCTTTTAAAGAGACAACAAAAACCCAATATTATCTTACGTGAAGACAAGGTTCCTTTTTCTACGAACGATCACATATTAGTTGCACTGAATGTACGTCTGCTTCTTAAGCCGTTTTCGCACCACACAAACAAACTTAGGCCCGTTATGTCGGCAAAGACTGTGCTGTTGTTACGATACGTTACGTTTACAGCGTCTCGCTGCATAAACAATGCTAATCTGCATATGAAGAAAAGCGAGAGAGCTTGAAGGCTGGCAGACAGTGCGCCGAACCTATATTGTACACAAAGCAGCACGCATCCGCTACTTGTTATGAATGTTAATTTTGAAAACAAGCTTATTATGTCTACGGGGCTTCTTAAAAGACCCGGTCCTGCCTGCGAGCAACGAACCATGCCCACGACGATGTAGCTTCACTAACGCACTTCCTTCTACACAAAGAACTTGCAAAACTGATAATACAAGGAAAAGCTGAGAGAAGGAAACGAAATGGACAGCGGTTGGTTTTCAGAAATTCTTCAGAAGGGTGAAGAAAGAGAGAAAGTACGACAAGGGTAGGGGTTGGTCGGAAAGGGGTAGGGCAAATAGCCAGAGAGAAATAGATAACCTTTGAACCTGGACTTGTCATAGAATGAGGATCTAAAGAAGGGTTGCAACGGAGGGTGGAATAGACCTTCACTTTTCTCCTTTTTTATGAACGGGGAAAAGAGAATGACCAAAAACTTTCATGGTTCTCAGAATGAAATAAGGAGTTTTTTGATAGAGTTGAAGATGAATGAACTTTGTAATGGACCATAGAATTGCGGTAGCTACTGCTTCGGGAAAAAAAGGGGAAAAATACGAATTATATAAAAAGAGTAATTTTTTCTTTAGAAGAATCACGTTGTAAAATTATTTAATCCTTTTCATGAAGCTGCGTTAAGCATTTGTTTCTCTTGCAATTGCTACATAAATTTCACATCTTCAACATTCTTTTTTTTTCACTGGACGTTTATGCGAGACAATATAATTAAACCTGTCATTTTATTGCAATATACTTTATTGTTTTTTATTTTAACACACAATTGAAACCTAATGTAGGAACTATGGTTTCTATTTCTTAACCCTTAAATTGATCATGTATCCTGAAGGATACAACAGGATAATAGGCTATATGCTATAATTTTCATGGAAAAATAGAAAACAAATTGGTACGAAAATTAAAATTTCACAATACTATAATATTGTGCAACATATAAAAATATGGACATTGCGATAGTTGTTTTCTTTACGGTCCGACAAGGTTTAATAAACTAGTGTGAGAATTGAAGCTTTGTTAAGTTAAGGGTTACAAATATGCGAACACATCTGCTGGTCTAAAGCATAACATTAATTTTGGCCCTCGGTTGTACAATGTTTTAACTAAATTACACCTAGAACTTCTAACATGTAACCCACTAACATATAACAAGAAAATGAGAAACGTGTTAATATCTTCAATTTGATTAAAAAAATTTATAGCCTATTGTATGAATTAATCAACCTATATTATATTTGTATTCTATAATTTTGAAAAATATATATATATAATCCTACTTTTCACGTGCGATATTACTCTTCTCTAGTGTTAATATTATATTATATTATATAATTCCATTGCCGCTGTAATTTTAAATTTTAGTTAATATTTTATTTTACTTATTTTTTTATTATTTTTTTTTATTTTCTACATTTCTCTTATATTAATATTGTATTATATAATTTCTGTAACTGCAATTTTAATTTTATTTCCTATTTTATTTTATTTTATTTTATATTCTCTTATAGGCCTATTAATATTATATCTGAACTGCGACCGAACACGAGCGCTGCTCATTCGATCTCAAATTTTGTTAATACTACTGTATCTCCTTTTTTATATTGATTGTATTATTTTATTTCTATTTCCCTTGTTCGTTTGTAATTATATTCTTTATTCTGTATATTTAAATTTAAATAAATTAAATTAAATTTACGTAACCATCATAACAGGAGCAACAAGAATAATTACAGATTCTTAAAAAATAAAGTGCACATTCCACATTAATCTTGAACGGGTTGCATCAGCTGCTTGTTTATTGGGACGACGTGAATATGTTAGGAGAAAATCCACAAACTATTAGGTAAAACACGAGAAATTTACTAGAAGCAAGTAAGGAGATATGTTTGGAAGTATACGATTATGTCTCTATACCAGAAATAATATGAAATTGAAATATAACAATTGGGAAATTTATCCTTTGAAAATTTGAACAAATTCAAGTACCTTAGAGTAACAGTAACAAATATAAATGACACTCGAGAGGAAATTAAGCGCAGAATAAATATGGGAAATGCCTTTTATTATTCGGTTCAGAAGGTTTTTATCATCCGGTCTGCTCTTAAAAAATATGAACGTTATATCTTATAAAAGAGTAGTTATATTACAGGTTTGTTCTGTGTGGTTGTGATACTTGGACTCTCACTTTGAGAGAGGAACAGAGGTTAAGGATGTTCGAGAATAAGGTGATTAGGAAGATATTTCGGGCTGATAGGGATAAAGTTACAGGAGAATGGAGAAAGTTAGCCTTCACAACGTAGAACTGCAAGCATTGTATTCTTCACCTGACATAATTAGGAACATTAAATCCAGACATTTGAGATGGGAGGCCATGTAGCAAGTATGGTTGAATCTAGGAATGAATAGAAGACGTGAGGGAGAAAAGACCTTTGGGGGGGGCCGAAACGTAGATGGGAGGATATTATTAAAATGGATTTCATGGAGGTGTGATATGATGGTAGGGACTGGATTAATATTGTTCAGAATTGGGACCGATGGCGGGCTTATGTGAGGGCGGCAATGAACCTTCGAGTTCCTTGAAAGCCATTTGTAAGTAGGTAGGCCTAAGTAAGTAAAGTATACATTAATCATTTCCTCTTAAGAGCTAGTTTACTTTAAGGCGGACACAATGCTGCTATTGTAGCTGTTACAGTAATTTAAAGAGACACAGGCAGAAAATCAGCTTAACTGGACAACATCGCACTGCGGTGTCTTACATTATCGCAAAATTGCATGACTTCTGCGCAAATATCTTAGTTTACATTACTACAAAAATTGAAATTTCATTATCGCAAAAAGCTAAATAAAACATTTACATCTGGCAACAACGAATTCAGCCACCGGCATGGCTCAGTCGGTTAAGGCACTTGTCTACCGGTCTGAAGTTGCGCTCGGGCGCAGGTTCGATCCCCGCTTGGGCTGATTACCTGGTTGGGTTTTTTCCGAGGTATTCCCCAAGCGTAAGGTGAATGCCAGGTAATCTACAGCGAATCTTCGGCCTCATTTCGCCAAATATCATCTCGCTCTCACCAATCTCATCGAAGCTAAATAACCAACTAAAAAAAAAACAACGAATTCATCGAAGGACTCGTCTGGCGAGCTAACGTCTCTTGATATTCTCCAGAGGAATTCGATTGTGTGGAACAGTAATTATCCTTGCTTTCCTCAGTTGGTCAGAATCCCATACTTTCGATATAGTGTAACAACTACCTATATAGAACCACTTAAATACTTCTCCGAGAGATCTAGGTTGCATCTGTGCTAGTCTTTAACACGTTTACTTATAACTCTTCTATTGTTAGTTGAATACCAATTTTGCGTAAAAGAAATAAATTCTCGCACTAAAGTTTGGTTGAGAATAAACTAGGAACGGAAACGATAACGATAACGAGAAAGAGAACGGAAATAATTAACTATTGTGAAATGTTGTTTTATTTAACGACGCTCGCAACTGCAGAGGTTATATCAGCGTCGCCGGATGTGCCGGAATTTTGTCCCGCAGGAGTTCTTTTACATGCCAGTAAATCTACTGACATGAGCCTGTCGCATTTAAGCACACTTAAATGCCATCGACCTGGCCCGGGATCGAACCCGCAACCTTAGGCATAGAAGGCCAGCGCTATACCAACTCTCCAACCAGGTCGACACTATTGTGAATGTTGACATTTAAATGCAGTTACTTTAATATTATTTCCGTTCTCGTTCTCGTTGTCGTTTCCGTTCCCGGTTTATTGTGAACCAGCCTTGACTGCGCGTGGCCTTCAGTTCCGTACTCTGGCGTCCCGGACTGTAACTAGAGTTAACGTAAGTCCCTGTTATTTAGAGTTCAAGTGTTGGCGCACTTTGAAAAAAGGATCAAGCTTCTATTAGTTCTAACGAAAAACAATCAAGGTCCACTTTCAAAGAACACAGGTTCGTGGTATCACGAGATTTTGGCTTGTAAACTGCACCTGTATGTAATATTAAACTCGGATGTTCACAGCCACTCGTAAACTGACACAAGTTTACGCACTTTCTCTGTGTTCACGTGATGCCTCAGAGCTACAATTACTCATTACGTTTCACATAATTACGCACTGGTGGGTATCCTTCCGATTTCTTGCATTAAAGTTGCATATACAGGATGAACCGTAAGTAAAGTCATTAATTTCAGGGGGGTTATTCTTTGAGACGTTTCAAACAAAAAGTTTAACACTATTTTGCTCGTTTTTGCTTTCTTTCTGAGAAAAATTGTTTTATATGAAACATTTCATACCGTGTTTTGGGAAAGCCATTGAGTTATTTTCCAATATGCTCAGTCATTTTAAGACAGAACTGTATTGTGAAAATAAATTATTTAAACAATTTTACTTTTGTCCTTTAAATATACACAAACTTGATCCGAACAAATGTAACTTTTCGTTCTGAAAAGGAATCTTAAAATGTTACATTTGTTCGCATCAAATTTCTGTATACTGTATTTACTGCATACTGCATAGAAGGCCAGCACTATACTAACTGCGCCAACCAGGCTGGCCTGTAAATCGTATCACACTGTATCAACTGGTGTTGAAGGCATTTATTACGACTATTACACTCTTACTACGTCATACTACTTTTGACCAATAAAACGGTACGAAAGGACGTATTTCAACCAATCATGGCTGCTTATCGCACAATTTTATCGCGTCCCTAGCATTTGTTTAATTTTATCGCGTCCCTAGCATTTGTTTAATTTTATCGCGTCCCTAGCATTTGTTTCTTTGTTTGCCAACATTTGAAACTGCGTTGGTCTGGACATAAAAAAATATATATATAAAATTACAAATCACTCCAGTCGATGCACAGCAGTTTCAAATATGACTCGCATTGGCATTCAAGAACAAGAATTAATAAAAATCACTGATCATACCTATGCATCTTCTGAAATCCGATTTACAAATAAATGAAGAGCACCATTCGGAAATCCTGAATAAGTTGAATACACCATGTAGGCCTAAATCAACGAGTTCCACTTCTATTATGCACACGTCCAATATAACATCAATTGAACCACCAACCACATTCAAATTTGAAAATTGTACATTCCTTTTAAAATTATTCATGTTTATTTTTTATGTCATCGTCGTTAAATAAAACTTTTCTAGCACTTGTGTATATTAGTTAGGTTATGTTATAGCTTCTGCTATATGAGATTATGGATAGTCACGTATCAGAGACTGTTTAATATTAAGATTTATTGAAAATCATCTATCAAGTGACGTTGATTACTGGGATTCGGATAATTGAAGTGGAATGCAACTGTCTTAATAAAAATG
Organism: Periplaneta americana; assembly: GCF_040183065.1. Lineage (NCBI taxonomy): Eukaryota > Metazoa > Arthropoda > Insecta > Blattodea > Blattidae > Periplaneta > Periplaneta americana. Next base: position 26,098,430 of record NC_091132.1, on the reverse strand, counting down.
AAACTGAATCAACAAAGCCTTCTTGACTAGTAACAGGCCACAGAGTTCAATGATGATTCCATAGTTGGCACAACTGATACCGGTAACAAGAAAACATCATCATAAAACACTACTGCCTTCTAGCGTAATGTTGAGATGGTACAATAATACATTTGAAGACAGTTGTATTTTCGTAAGCCAATTAATATTTTATTGTACACTTTGTTACTTCTAATCTTTATATAGCCTACTTTCTTCTAATCGTGCAATAGTCAATTAAATCCCACTCGAGTTTTGATTTTCTCTAGATAAATCAAAACCTCTAGTGAGATTACTGTTGATAATTTTAAACTTCCTTCCAATTAAGACAAGATCTTGGAACCTAGAATTAAATTCATTTTGAATTTCAATTAATATTTGCACATAATCGTTTAACGTGGATTCATCACGAGCAGTTTCTATCGTTCGAAAGTGAGTCATATTACCTTCCCGAAACTGACTTATGAAAAGTAAGTTTACGACTAAAATCAATTATTTTATTCAACATATCAACAATGAACTGGACTTTTACCTGAAGAGAGATATTTAAATTGGTGAAGATTAATAAATTTTAACGTCCACATCTGTGGAGTAACGGCTAGCGCGTATGACCGTGAAACCAGGTGGCCCGGATTCGATTTCCGGTCGGGACAAGTTACCTGGTTGAGGTTATTTCCAGGGTTTTCCCTCAACTCAATATGAGCAAATGCTGAGTAACTTTCGGTGCTGGACCCCGGACTCATTTCACCGGCATTATCACCTTCATCTCATTCAGATGCTAAATAACCTAAGATGTTGATAAATCGTCGTAAAATACCCTAATAAAAAAATTAGAAAATACCTAGCGAGATCTAGTGTTCTTCATTGTCCGAAGATACCGCGCTATCTTCTTGTTTTCTGTTGTGGTAGGGTGTGTTCATGATTGTGTCGTAAAGGGTGTGTGCTTTGAAATTCAGTTGAGTTTTCAGGATGTGCTGTGGGTGTATTTTTGTATGCTTGTAAATTTCATATTGTTCTAGAGTGTCAAGTTTCTGTTATTTCTTGGCTCAATGTGCAGTATTTTCATGTCAGTGTCTATGGTTCTGTAGTTGATTGGAGCTTGTGATGTGTTCCTTGTAACATTTTTGAAATGATCTTTCAGTTTGTCCAATATAGAAGTCGTTGTAACTATTGTTTGTATACACCTGTTAAGTTTTATTTATTTGTATTTTGTCTGTGTGTTAACATGCTTTTGTAGTGTGTTCTGTGTTCTGCGTACAATGTTGTATTTTATTTTCTTGAAAGATGATGCAATCTTGTATATGTTTTTGTTTTCGTATGTTAGGGTGATGTATTTGTTTTGTTCTTGTGTTCGTGTTGCGTTTTCTCGTTTGCGTTATTCTTTCTTATGATGTTGCAGAGGCGGTGCGTCAATAAGGGCACATGAGCACGTGAACACCTTGTTTCCATTAATTCACGACTAGTTTTATTATTTAATACCGTATTCACGTAGTGGGGATGTATAATATCAGAATCGAGTATTTTGAACTTCCCGCATCTTGCGTAGACTTCTTATGTAAACCTGGCAACATGCATTCACGTACAAGCCGTGCTCTTTTCAAGAATATTACAGGAATTACATGCATGCACGGGAGAAAATTGTCTTTCGCTGGCTGCTTATGACTCGTCAAGAGCACAAAGCGTTAAGTGAACAGTGAATTTATGCTACAGATGTCAGGTACATCGATGCCTATCGTTCAGGTGTTATATCTCGAGGAAGAAATTTAATAGTCTGTATTTTAGCCTGTAGGTGTCGGAATTTCTCACTGTCGGAGCGTGGGTGTGTACAGTGCTGCTACGAGAGTGTAGTTTATGAATTACTATACTTTAGCATAATAGCATAGTTTGGTAAATATTTATCGATTGTTTGGCTTTCAAACACGTGATGGCTGAATGTAATAGTGATATGAATTTAAGTATCTGTATGGTAGTGTATAATATATACTGGCATGTATTTATAGTAATCAGTCTGTGCGAATGAGATTACACTACTGTTATAGACTATAGTGTACCAGTGTGTTGTGAACCAAAATAGATTACTGAACACACGCTTTTGTAAATAACTGCACTGTGGTATGTATTAATTTTTAACAAACGTAAACAATGAAATCTGTTCAAGCAATTTTGAACAGTAAAGAACTGGGTAAACTGACTTACCAGAAAAAAATTGGAAATATAAATACTGGGTTTCATCATTATTATTATTATTATTATTATTATTATTATTATATGTTCTGAATTTATATACTGTTTTTTTCGATAGTGAAGCATTGGAATCATAACATTTCATATTAGGCTAAACGTACGATTTCAAATTCTCTTCGGTTTGGAACACAAAATTGTGAACACACGTAATATTTTATCACGAGCCGCCACTGTGATGTTGTGATTATAATTATGTTTCTTATGATTTTATATCCGGATTCATGATTTTTATAAAATGTTTTACGAGATATTTGTGTACTTAAAACACATGTAGCTTATACGAATGATAGAACAAAAAGGCTAGTTTTTTTTTCGGAAAGTAAACTAAAATAAAACATTAATTAATTACTCCTAACTTAACGAAAAGTTTCATACGAGTACATTTACTGCTTATGAAGTACTTGTCAAGAAGTAAGAAATAATGCAATATGAAAGCTTAAACAAAAGTTGCCAACTCTAGGACATATATTATTAAAATTGTCACTCCGAACACAGTTTCCAGGCCGCGAGGGTCGAGGCAAGACACCTACAGAGTTTGTCTAACTAAATCTGCAGCCAATTCTCCTACTGTGAGGAGACATATATTCATCGTGACGCCAGTTTAAGGGGAAGCTGAAACTACTGAGGTCTATCCAAAGCCTTCTAAAGTTATGCTGTACTAACAATATATTCATAGTTCAGAAGTTGCAGTTCTGACATTTGCCGGTACATGAAACATTCAATTCCGGAAGTAACACAGTTTGTTACAGGAAATAAATATATGAGGTAAGTCATTCAAACTTTTCTTTAAAGTATTTTCGTTGACAACAGTCACCATATAAGTTACTTTGTTTATTTAATGGTGAAATATAAGGTGCGAAATGTTAAAACAAGGTGAAAACATGCGATTCTTTCTATCGATGTAAAAATAGATGTCTCTTCTGTTTGGAAATCAATTTGCAGGATTATAATATCCAATAAAATATAACTACCAACATTTCAAGGCGGTATTACTATGACTATTTCGTTTATATGACGTCATTCCATTTTCGACCAATGAAGTGTAATTAAATTTTGAATTCCAACCAATCACAGTCAGACTTTGCGATAATTTCTGCAGCTAGATTTATCGCTATCAATTTATCGCTTGGTCCTTCTTTTGTTTAGTCGTTGTCGCCAACTGTTTCCCCGTAAATTGATGATCATGAATACATTAAGATGCAACTACACGGTTAAACTTTTCTTTCAACTTTAAAGCAATGAATGCAAGATTGATATTTAATATTAGTTAATATATTTACGCAGTGAAGACCACGTTCAAAACGGCGCACCATGTAGACACAAAATCTTTATGCATCTTAATTGAACGTACACCTTTTAAACTTGATTCTTTCAATATTCTTCCCAGATTGCACGGATACGCGATGGAATATTGAACTGTGTAGATGCAACTTTAGTTCCGTTACACACTACAGCGAGAATGCGTTTGTCAAGCTATAAAAAATGCTTTCGTGTAGCACTCATTGTAAGTAACGGTCGAAACAAGGCACAGCTGACATTGGTCCTGCTTCCACAGGTAGGCCTAACGTAACCTATAAAATTGTAGCCTATAACATTTGTTTTGAAATTAAACAATTAATAGACGTTCAAATTTATGTAACATCACCGCATGTCAAACTCAAAGACCTTGCATAGTAATAATGTCTTTGATCAAACTGCCTTTCGTATGGCGTAATAAAATTCGTGTTTTAATTAGGCCTATCTATACAGAGATGACTTCACCGTGTAGCAACATGTCTCGCTGTGAATACATAAGCATTGGTATATAGCTGTCCCCACTGTTACTGTTAAATTAAATTATGATTTCAGCAGATAATGAAAATGTTTTTGTTATAATAATAAGAGAAAAGTGCAGTACATGCAGTTAACAATGTTAAACCTGTATTTCGCTTTTCGCAATTGGCATTACTGAATAATAACATCGAATTTCTTTATTGCAGTAATCGATATTCATCTACGAGTATTTCAACTTGACAATGTCTGAATAGGTTACGTATTCGTTAATATACAATTATTAATATTTTGTGATCGAATTTTAGGGATATATTATTTACATTTTTATTTTATTCACGAAATAGTCCTAATAAATGTCACTCGAGGTCTGAGATTACTACAGATTATTCAGAGCCGAAATGTGAGTACACTAAATATTTTAAATGGCAATGGCAGTCCTCTCGCTATTGTTAGGTAGTGTAGTAAAATATCTACATTCATGTGGAGTGTGGGAAATGTAGATCCATAACTTATTTTTAGGACTCATCCCGACATTTTGTCTCAGCAGACGGATGTAAACTTACAGGAATATTCTGTGATCTTTATAGTCGTGGAGGTAAAAGTAATGTCCAAAATCCCACAGCATTATCATGAAAACTTGTAGCAATTAAGCTATTGTTCTAATCTGGAATAGGAGTAAACTCCTAAACAAATACATTGATAAACATAGTATACCTTCATAAAGTTAAGTGGATTGTATTTATTGCTCTGTTCAATTGTAACAGTTGGTAAGAAATAAAAATGAATGAAGTCTCACTCTGCCAATCTCTGTTTAACAATTATGCCACGCGCTCTATAAACTTCAATAAATTGTTTGATATGCATATCTGATAATAGACTCTAGCTAGCTACAACGAATCAAAGGAGATAACAAATGCGTGCGAATCATTTTATGCAAAAATGAATAAAGAAGTTACCCTTATTTCTTTATGTATTTATTTACTTATTTATTTACTTACTTACTTATTTATTTATTTATTTAGTTATTTACTTATTTAATTTATTTACTTATTTATTTATTTACTTATTTATTTATTTATTTATTTATTTACTTATTTATTTACTTATTTATTTACTTATTCATTTACTTATTTATTTATTTACTTATTTATTTACTCATTTATTTATTTATTTACTTATTTATTTACTTACTTATTTATATATTTATTTATTTACTTATTTATTTATTTACTTATTTATTTATTTACTTATTTATTTATTTATTTATTTACTTATTTATTTACTTATTTACTTATTTATTTACTTATTTATTTACTTATTTATTTACTCATTTACTTATTTATTTACTCATTTACTTATTTATTTACTCATTTACTTATTTATTTACTTATTTATTTATTTACTTATTTACTTATTTATTTATTTACTTATTTATTTACTTATTTATTTACTTATTTACTTACTTACTTATTTACTTATTTACTTACTTACTTATTTACTTACTTACTTATTTACTTACTTATTTACTTACTTACTTATTTACTTACTTATTTAGTTACTTACTTATTTACTTACTTATTTACTTACTTATTTACTTACCTACCTACCTACCTGCCTACCTACCTACCTACCTACCTACCTACCTACCTACCTACCTACCTATTTATTTATTTATTTATTTATTTATTTATTTATTTATTTATTTATTTATTTATTTATTTATTTATTGCCACCAACGTAGCCCAGTCAGCAGACTCGCTAGCCTCCCGATTCTGAGCTGTGCTCGGGCTTGGGTTAGATCCCCGTCTGCCTGGTTGGTTTTCTTTTCTGAGGTTTCCCTCCCCACCACAAGACAAATGCCAGGTAATCTATGGCGAATCCTAGGCCTAACCTTACGTCATCTCGCCAAAAAATTGTAACTTATAAAAGTTTGACTTGCTCCACATCTTAAAGCTTCAATACTGATGTAAGATCTATGAAATACAATGAATTAAATGAAATAAAAATATAAAAATTACGTCAGCAGCAGTGGTGGAGAAAATTCCTTCGTTCGTACATTGAGAACTACTTTATATTTTGAGTATATGGATATTGTTGCTGTTATTGTTATTGTTGGTAATCATTTCTGACTGGCTTAAATGCCAAGCCAACTAACGTTCTACTAAGTGATTATCTTTTCGGCTTTTCCCGTCCAAAATTTACTAAAGTCCCTTCAGCGGAACACTATGAAGGAAGTGAGACAAATGAGCTATAGGCTAGGAGCTCACATAAATGTGAAGATGAGTCCCATGAGTCGTTGTAAGGACGAGATTCTTATCGTGTACCTTTTAAACATTTCTCCTTTCATTCATTCATTCATTCATTCATTCATTCATTCATTCATTCATTCATTCATCCATCCATTCATTCATTCATCGATTCATTCATTCATCGATTCATTGAGAAGATGTATTTATATCAAACTCTTCGGAAGCAAAGTCCTACTGTCAATTTTTATTAAGGAATCAGAAAATATGAAGTTTTAGAATCCTACATTAAGAGATTACATCACATTATGGGCTAAAAGCACCCATTTTCGACTGATAAAATCCATACTCGTTACCCATTAGTCATAATTCTCTCTTAACACATTTTGCTATTCGCAGTGTGTCGAGCTATGGATGAAAAGGATGCCAAAAATTCTACTACTGCAAACAATGTAGAGCCATTTTCCAATGTAGCCAATGTAATGAAATACGCTAGCGGAAATAATGCGGATTAGATAGCATGAGTGCACAAAATAAGATTTAAAACAACTAAGCGTGTTGCATTTTAATCCCGGTCATGCAGGTACAGAGCACGACATAATCTGAGTTAACAGCACGGAAGAAGCCAATAAAAATCGTAAGATATCATTTTGAATTCAATTTTTCTACGGTTTAACATGACAACCACTTAGCTTCTCATGTTTACTTACTTATTCACTACAATGGGCTTTCATTTCAAAACTTTCCTGTCTAAATAACTATTTATTCATTTAAATTTAATTTAAAGAGAAAAAAGTCAATTTTGATATAAATTATAATGGGAAGTTTAATAGTACATTATGCAACGAACCTATAATGATAGTAATTAAGAATCGAGTATGGATATTTATGAAACGAGCGCAAGCGAGTTTCATAATTTTCATACGAGCTTCTTAATTACCATTATAGGCGAGTTACATACGACTTTTTATGCTCGACCATATTTCTAACTTGAAATTACCGGTATTCAGATGTATACATTTTATTTGTAACTGACAAGATCGGAAGTGACCTTGTTCTAGGTCGTGAATTGTGAGATGTGCGCAGACGCGAAAGTATTGATTTTTTCCGAGGAACAATAATGTCATTGACCTTGACGTAGTCCCGTTAAACTTGATAATATTATAATATTATAACCTTGATTATTGAATTAGACATTGAAAAACGAGATGACAAATTGAATTTTTTGAATATTATTTACAATTAACGCTAATTATTATAGTAATAGAACATAACCTTCTGCGACAGTATTGGATTTCCAGCCTCCGTGTCTTTTCGCTAATTCTCTTTCGATTGCATATCCGAGAATAATCGATACTTGCGGTTTTATAACGGTACAAAGCTGACTTGTCATTGGCTGAACACATGTAAGCTGAGTTATCATTGGCTGAAGACCTGTACTTTAATGAGTAGGTGTACTTTAATGACATGCATTAAAGGACTGCTACCAGATGTATAATTAGTACATTTCGGCATGGTCGAGCATAAAATCAGTTTCATTTCAGGTTTCGCCCTATCATCCCCTCACTTTTCCTTTAAGATTTCAAATGACATACCTGTATAGTGCTTTTATGTTTGTGCTAGCAGATGGAGTTATTTGTCAACAATGTGACGCTGAAACGTGTGTTCAGGTTACTGCCCAGCGACGGTCGTGATATAGGCTATTGCATTTTATATTTTTCATGATTGGCTAATTAATATTAAACCGGCACACTCACATTCATACATATTTCCAGACTCTAGACACCCAGGTAATTTTTCTTCTTCAAGAAAAATTCACCGAGAGCCGGGCCCAGGAATCGAACCCGGGACCTCCAGATCTGGAAACCAGCATGCTGACCAACAGGCCAAAGAGGCAGTCACACCTATATTTTGATACTTAAATTTGAAAGAGTATGCAATTGTTATATCACATTTATTTATTTCACATCTTTTGTTTTCTATCGTCGCCTGGCAACCTGGATTGTTGTTATTTCCGCCTGTAGAATCTAGATCAGGTATGTTCAGAGCGGGCATTTCAAGCCTTTAAACGAGAGGTAGCATGACATGTAATCAACAAGGTATTATAAAAAAGGATTACTTTACAAAATTCAATGTCTGCCTTCATAGTAACGGAAACTGATTTCCTAAGTTCTATATTAACAGACTGCAACGAACGCACTTGAAGTTCCCATGCTGTAATAAGATGACAAAACACGTTACGTATCACATCGGCGTCATATATTTCGGATCAAACGTTTGCTTACCTCAATATTTACAATATTGGAATTCAGTATAGATATCGTGTACCGTATTACCACAAACTCGGAAGAGCATGGTCGCCCAATGTGTCCTCCATATATGCCAGTGTAAAAAATCAGTTAAATGCGGATGCAGTGCGATCATTACAGTAATATAGTGTGTTTTAATTTCACTATTATTGAATACAAACGAGATATAGGCTAATATGTTTTAATTTTACTATTATTGAATGCAGACGAGATATGACAAAAATAAATTAAAACACGTAATATCTCGTTTCAGACATTTCTATGCATCCTAACATCCACCAACAAACATTACGACCATGTTACTATTCATCTGTAATAAATTATCACTCCTGGACATTTAATTACATATTTCTAAATCTTTTTTTTTTTTTTCGATAACTGATAGTGCCTGTTAACATATCACAGATGTAATTTTAACAAATATGTACAACTAATTCATTTGACATGTTTTTCAACTGTTTTAATTACATTTTAACTGTTTTATATTTAAGATATATATATTGTACATAATACTTTATGCTCGACCATGCCGAAATGTAGTAATAATACACCTGGTAGCAGCCCTTTAATGGACCTCATTAAAGTACACCTATTCACTAAAGTTCAGGTTTTCCACCAATCAGAAAGCAATATGAAAGCGCAAGTATCGATTATTCTCGGATATGCAATCGAAAGACAACTAGCGAAACGTCACGGAGGCTGGAAATCCAATACTGTCGCAGGTTATGTTCTGTTACTATAATAATTAGCGTTAATTGTAAATAATATTCAAATAAATTCAATTTGTCATCTCGTTTTTTAATGTCTAAATCAATTTCAAGGTTATATCAACATTAATGTTCATTTTACTCTCTAGATTATATCAAGGTCAATGACATTTGTACTTCGGAAAAAATCAATACTTGGGCGTCCGCGCACATCTCACAATTTACGAGATATTGCACAAGGTCACTTCCGCTCCCCAGTCAGATAAGAATAACATGAATACTTATGAATAATTTCAAGTTAGAAATACGGTCGAGCATAAAAAGTCGTATGAAACTTGCCTATAATGGTAATTAAGACGCTCGTATGAAAATTATGAAACGGGCGCAAGCGAGTTTCATAAACATACTCGCGTCTTAATTACTACCATTATAGGCTCGTTGCATAATGTACTATTGTAATTCTGATTTTTCCATATTAGACAGTGATGTACAGATACTTTAAAAATCACATATGCACTCTGACATGCTCCTAAAAAACTCATCTGAGTTTCTAGTTTTTGTCGTAATGGCACAATTCATGCATATTGTAAGTTGTCAATCATATAATATTCTATACTGTGTTTTTGTCATGTTCAGATGAGACCTGATGATGCCTTAAGGCGTTTGCGCTCATCACAAAATAAAATATATTTTTATACTCAATGATAAAATTCATTGTTTTAAGTCAACGTTTCTCAAACTATGGTTCACGGAGGACCACCTGTGGTCCTCGAGTTCTGTCCGTGTGGTCCTTCATAAAAGACAGAAGAAAACATAAAATTCAAATGAATTGCGTATCATACTATAGCTGAAAATCTCAGAGTTTGGAAATGACACATGGCAATCTCCTTTCACTTTTTCTTCCAGTGCTAATATTTTATGAAATTTCTTACTTTGCCCGTCTACCCACTTCCCACTCTACTCTCAGCAACAAAAGAGGGATTTAAAGTACTATGAAGTGGTGTTTCCCTGCATATCTGGCGCTGAGCCTCTGGTCCAGTAGTAGTAGGGTTTAAGAAGGGCGCGTCAGCTACTATGGCTATTTGCGCCCTTATCTAAAATTCTTAATGTAACAAATACATAAATAATATAATAATCAGAGTGCTAAAAGAACTAAAAAGCGTTGTCACGATAAAACGAGGCACACAAATGCAGTATACATAAGGTGATTTCTACACAATCATAAAAGTGAGCAATTCTACCACACTAGGTGGTATTCAAGACGAACAATAAAACTAAGGCCACCAGATATGACTTGTCAATCATATTTTAAAACCATAAAATTTTATAAAATATTCGGATGTATAAAGTCCGAAATGTCAACAATGTAAAATCAAATATAAAACAACAAATGTAACCTCCGGATGTAAAGGGTCCGGAGGATGAGTAAAACGGATCAATAAAAAACTAAATCACCTTATCCAAACCTGTATTTGATAAAAATCTCAGAACTGCATTTGCACAATTAAAATCATTTCCAAGAGCGTCACGTAATGTCGGCCGAATTCCATATTGCCTCCGTGCATGGTCATATTTCCTGCAACGCAATAAAAAGTGTTCCACCGTAAGTGGAACATGGCACATATCGCACTCCGGCTGAGGTTCGCCACGTAGGAGATGGCCGTGTGTCAGATGGCAATGGCCAATCCTCAACCGGGTGAGTAAAACCTCCTCGTGTCGCGACGCTCTTGTAGACGAATCCCAAACTCTAACAGTATTCTTTATATTTCGTAATCTGTTTCCCTCTTGTGCAGACCATTCTCGTTCCCATTGCCACCAAATTTTATATTTCAAGTAGTTTCGAATGTCCTGCCACCTCTCGCGCCAATATACCAGAGAGCCGTTCAGTGCGCCAGCCCTGGCTGCAGCATCCGCGGCCTCATTTCCTGCAATCCCTACATGACCAGGAATCCACACTACTCCAGCCAGGGACCACCAGAATTCATAACAGAGGACCAAAGTACCGAACCTTCTCATGTATTGATGACTTTCTTAATAGTTTTGTCGACACCCAGTCTGCACATTGAAATGGGCACGTAACTGTACGTCGAACACTGATAATAGAACGTGCCAAATTGCATCTTAACTTGTTGAAAATGGGGGATGTTTCTCCATTAATCTTTTTATTTGTTTTTCCAGTTGACGATATAAGAAATTTTAGACTCCGCCTATTTTAAAATCCGTCAGGTTTACTTTTTAAACTTGCGTGTTTCGTCTCTAAGTGCCGTTTCAATTTCGTGGGTTTCATACACTCGTTTGAAAGCACTTCGCAACAAACAACGCACCGAAGTTCTCATTGCCACACCAAGTAAATCCAATTTCAAATAACTCTTGTCATATTCACGAAAGTATTTTTTCTTTGAATAGCTACCACTAGGACTAGATATTTCTTTAATGGCACTATAATAATTGATATTAATATATTTCTTCACACACAGCTTCTGAACTATTAGCAGTGCCTAAATGAAGCGTACCATCATGTTCCTTTCTTTTCAAACATCTGGATCGAAGCCAGTTTTCCATTATTTATGATGGGCACTATTTAACAGAGATATGAACAACTACTCCGTGTACCACATAAGGAAGATTTCAAACAACTGCTAATAGGCTAGCGATGAATCAACAATGCACAGAATTTGTTATAAGTTACTTGTGATTGGCTAAAAAAAATATAATTAGAAAAGCATTATAATTAATTAATTCCATTTTAAAATATAAGTATATTGATATCAATAGTAAATATGTGTTACAAGTGCGGTATGTTGAAGTTTTCATGTTCGAGGAAAAGTTTGAAAAATCGAAACGTAGTTGAGCTTTTTTAATTTCCGAGAATTGAAAGAAAACATACCGTTCGTGTAACGTACATTATTTTGTGCGAAGATCGTTTATTACATACCTGAAAGAGTAATTTCTAATTAGTTGCAATGAAATCTCCATGTTGGTTTCTGTTCAATGACGGCAAATTTGCAAAACAAAAATATCTATCTTCAACATTGTTGCTTTAAAATGTTTTCTGTGTTTACTATACTCCAGCAGGCCGTGATAAACGTCTGCCTTTTTTTCACCCAGTCTACAAATGCGAGTCGACCTGGTTGGCGAGTTGGTATAGCGCTGGCCTTCTATGCCCAAGGTTGCGGGTTCGATCCCGGGCCAGGTCGATGGCATTTAAGTGTGCTTAAATGCGACAGGCTCATGTCACTAGATTTACTGGCATGTAAAAGAACTCCTGCGGGACAAAATTCCGGCACATCCGGCGACGCTGATATAACCTCTGCAGTTGCGAGCGTCGTTAAATAAAACATAGCATTTTTTTACAAATGCGAACTTAAAACAAACGGTAAGGTTATGTAATGATTTATTTTTCATTTTAATATTTTAACAATATTATTTATATAACATATTGCAGTAATAACATCGGCAAGTTGATTTGTTGATTTTTTCACGGCTTCCTTAATGTTACTTGCATCACGAATGCAGTAACTTTATAGTGGAGTTGTAGAGTTTACTTAATTTTTGCAAATATTTAAAAACAATAATTAACAGTGCAATTTAGGTGAAATTGCAGTGGTAAGTTTCCAATTTATAATCATTACTATATTGAACGTCTGTAAAATAATATGTTAAAAGCCTAAAGCAGTAAAATCAATATGTCACTTAAGCGGTAACAAGAGGGAAATTGTTATGTGTGTTACGTTGGGAATACTAAATGTGGAATTTTAGTCTTTCCGCGGATTGGTTTTGTGCGGAAACCAAGCAAATACGCACGATCTCGCACAAAATGTTACAAAAGTGATAAATTTACTTTCGAAGGGAACAAGAATAAATTGGTCCGCGGAACTGTTGTGATTTAAAAAAGTGGTCCCCAGTTCAAAAAGTTTGAGAAACGCTGTTTTAAGTAATAGACCTAAGTATTGACTGAACAGTACTCTAATATAATTGGTGGTGGTGGTGGTGGTAACAGTAATAGCAGTAGTTTAGGGACAAAGTCCACTTCCATTACCACAAGTTTCAATTCATTTAAACATAAGTTTTGACGGTGGGAAGGAAATGCCCTACCCATTGCAGTACTTGTGAGCTTGAACATGCTATTGTTTTTGTTACATCACGTGTTCACCCGCACTAAGAAGTCAGTCATTTTATAATTTTCAATGTGCCGAGAACTGAACGTGCGGACTGAATAACAAATAAAGAATAGCCTACTGATGTTTCATGAGATCTATGCATCTGTATACCGTATCCAAGTGCGCATCAAACTTAAATTACAGCTATTCAAGTCTTGCAAGATCGCTGTCAAAATTGTAGAGTCGGTGTGAAGTGTAAAATGTATCTCTGACGTCAATGTTAGAACGGGATAATTTGGATGACTAGTGCCGGAGAAATAATAACGGGGGGAGATGCTACTAAATTATTCACCTCAGCCAGACGCGATATGGCTTGTGTTGCAGCTCACGATAAAACAAACTCCCTTCTGTTTGCCCAACGGGCTTTGTTCCCGCACACCTACAATTATTCTATCATGCAGACGTGGGAATCAATACAGCATCGTTAAACAAATCAGGGGACAGAGCCGCAACAATGCAATTGTTTTTACTTTTTTGCGACTTTTATAGCGCCGACATTATCACGGCTAATGAAGAATGCACAGAAATGACAAGCTCTCTCGCTGCATTTGAAAAAGTGTTAATAATAATAATAATAATAATAATAATAATAATAATAATAATAATATATGTATGTATTTATTCACATTGCAAATGGGTATATATCCGGTGGCAGTGGTAACTAATTACACTCAATAATGACAATAAAAAACACAATTAATACAAGATACAATTAATAATAAATTAATAATACTTAATAATAATAATCATAACAGGGAGCATCCTAAATTAAATGAAGCACGATTACTTAAAATAACATTTAAAGTAAATCTACAGTAATTTGTATTTTAACCCTAAGTTCGAACTAACACCCACGAGTATGATAGGTTCACACCTGCACAAGTACCTTTCAGCAATTCACTCATTTCGCTGACAACTCACTCACTGCACTGGAACTACAACACATTTCACTGATTCTATCCTGATTTCACTAACATTTCAAAAACACTTCACTGTTCAAATACTTTGCACGGCCATTATAAACTATAAAACAGTTATATTACCGGTTGTTCTGTATGGTTGTGAAACTTGGACTCTCACTTTGAGAGAGGAACAGAGATTGAGGGTTTTTGAGAATAAGATTCTTCGGAAAATATTTGGGGCTAAAAGAGATGAAGTTACAGGAGAATGGAGAAAGTTACAAAAACGCAGAGCTGAACGCATTGTATCCTTCACTTGACATAATTAGGAACATTAAATTCAGACGTTTGAGATGGGCAGGGCATGTAGCACGTATGGGCGAATCCAGAAATGCATGTAGAGTGTTAGTTGGGAGGCCAGAGGGGAAAAGACCTTTAGGGAGGCCGAGACGTAAAATGGATTTGAGGGAGGTGGGATATGATGGTAGAGACTGGATTAATCTTGCTCAGGATAGGGACCAATGGCGGGCTTATGTGAGGGCGGCAATGAACCTCCGGGTTCCTTAAAAGCGAGTAAGTATTATAAACTATAAAGCTTCACTGAGAGAAACACACTTCACTTACACAACACACTTCACTGACCCAACACACTTCACACTTCACTGACACAACACACTTCTTCACTGATGCAACACTTCAATAACAAATTTCAATTACACCCTTTAAATAGTGTGTATAATATACTGCCGTCTATTAGTAAAGTTCTTAAGCCTATTTTTAAATACATTTTTGGTTGTTGGTAAAGCCTTTAGTAAGTCTGCAGGTAAAACATTCCAGTCCCTGATAGTACGATTGAGAAAAGAAAACTTTCCAGTGTCCGTCCTCTGTCTTCTTTCCCTCAATTTATGTGAGTGGTCGTTCCTTGAAGAGTAATTTGGCGACTGCAACCCATCTTTTATTTCTCTCCAGACAGACTCACCTCTGTATGTTTTGAACAGTGCGCATAATAATAATAATAATAATAATAATAATAATAATAATAATAATAATAATAATAAATGTATGTATTTATTCACATTGCAAATGGGTATATATCCGGTGGCAGTGGTAACTAATTACACTCAATAATGACAATAATAAACACAATTAATACAAGATACAATTAATAATAAATTAATAATACTTAATAATAATAATAATAATCATGACAGGGAGCATCCTAAATTAAATGAAGCACGATTACTTAAAATAACGTTTAAAGTAAATCTAATTTGTATTTTAACCCTAAGTTCGAACTAAAACCCACGAGTATGATAGGTTCACACCTGCACAAGTACCTTTCAGCAATTCACTCATTTCGCTGACAACTCACTCACTGCATTGGAACTACAACACATTTCACTGATTCTATCCTGATTTCACTAACATTTCAAAAACACTTCACTGTTCAAATACTTTGCACGTCCATTATAAACTATAAAATAATTATATTACCGGTTGTTCTGTATGGTTGTGAAACTTGGACTCTCACTTTGAGAGAGGAACAGAGATTGAGGGTTTTTGAGAATAAGATTCTTCGGAAAATATTTGGGGCTAAAAGGGATGAAGTTACAGGAGAATGGAGAAAGTTACAAAAACGCAGAGCTGAACGCATTGTATCCTTCACTTGACATAATTAGGAACATTAAATCCAGACGTTTGAGATTGGCAGGGCATGTAGCACGTATGGGCGAATCCAGAATTGCATGTAGAGTGTTAGTTGGGAGGCCAGAGGGGAAAAGACCTTTAGGGAGGCCGAGACGTAAAATGGATTTGAGGGAGGTGGGATATGATGGTAGAGACTGGATTAATGTTACTCAGGATAGGGACTAATGGCGGGCTTATGTCAGGGCGGCAATGAACCTCCGGGTTCCTTAAAAGCCAGTAAGTAAGTATTATTAACTATAAAGCTTCACTGAGAGAAACACACGTCACTTACACAACACACTTCACTGACACAACACATTTCTTCACTGATACAACACTTCAATAACAAATATCAATTACACCCTTTAAGTAGTGTGTATAATATACTGCCGTCTATTAGTAAAGTCCTTAAGCCTATTTTTAAATATATTTTTGGTTATTGGTAAAGCCTTTAGTAAGTCTGCAGGTAAAGCATTCCAGTCCCTGATAGTACGATTGAGAAAAGAAAACTTTCCAGTGTCCGTCCTCTGCCTTCTTTCCCTCAATTTATATGAGTGGTCGTTCCTTGAAGAGTAATTTTGCGACTGCAACCCATTTTTTATTTCTCTCCAGGCAGGCTCACCTCTGTATGTTTTGAACATTGCGCATAATAATAATAATAATAATAATAATAATAATAATAATAATAATAATAATAATAATAATAATAATAATAATAAAAACTCGGTAAAATGTATATTTAACCATTGCTCTATATCTTGTATTAAGAACTATGTTTCAAAATTTTAGTAGAGCTATTTTATTGAACATTTTCAGGAAATTTAATTTTTTTTTCTTCTTTAAGTTCCTTCATAACAAAGTACAATTAGGTATCTATTGTGATACTGCAAAACTAAAAAATTCTTCCCACATATTTTACAAAAATATTGACAATCTGTCTCTGTGACTTCTTACCAATTTGTCCCTCAGACATGTCTCTATCAATCTCTCTCTCAGATGTCTGTCCCTAACAAACTATCCCTCAGACGTATGTCCCTAAAAATGTCTCTCTAATGTCTACCTCTAACAATATGCCTCTCTATCGTCTGTCGCTAACAATATGTCTCTCTGAAGTCTGTCCCTAAAAATCTCTTTCTTTAATCTCTATCTTTAACAATTTGTCTCTCTGACATCTATCCCTAATAATCGTCTCTCTGACATCTATCTCTAACAATCCGTCTCTCTGTCGTCTGTCCCTAACAATTTGTCTCTCTGACGTCTTCCCTAAAAATCTCTTTCTTTAATCTCTATCTTTAACAATTTGTCTCTCTGACATCTATCCCTAATAATCGTCTCTCTGACATCTATCTCTAACAATCCGTCTCTCTGTTGTCTGTCCCTAACAATTTGTCTCTCTGATGTCTACCTCTAACAATCCGTCTCTCTGTCGTCTGTCCCTAACAATGTCTCTCTGACGTCTACCTCTAACAATCCGTCTCTCTGTCGTCTGTCCCTAACAATTTGTCTCTCTGATGTCTACCTCTAACAATCCGTCTCTCTGTCGTCTGTCCCTAACGATTTGTCTCTCTGATGTCTACCTCTAACAATCCGTCTCTCTGTCGTCTGTCCCTAACAATTTGTCTCTCTGATGTCTACCTCTAACAATCCGTCTCTCTGTCGTCTGTCCCTAACAATTTGTCTCTCTGACGTCTACCTCTAACAATCCGTCTCTCTGTCGTCTGTCCCTAACAATTTGTCTCTCTGATGTCTACCTCTAACAATCCGTCTCTCTGTCGTCTGTCCCTAACAATTTGTCTCTCTGACGTCTACCTCTAACAATCCGTCTCTCTGTCGTCTGTCCCTAACAATTTGTCTCTCTGATGTCTACCTCTAACAATCCGTCTCTCTGTCGTCTGTCCCTAACAATGTCTCTCTGACGTCTACCTCTAACAATCCGTCACTCTGTCGTCTGTCCCTAACAATTTGTCTCCCTGACGTCTACCTCTAACAATCCGTCTCTGTCGTCTGTCCCTAACAATTTGTCTCTCTGATGTCTACGTCTAACAATCCGTCTCTCTGTTGTCTGTCCCTAACAATGTCTCTCTGACGTCTACCTCTAACAATCCGTCTCTCTGTCGTCTGTCCCTAACAATTTGTCTCTCTGACGTCTACCTCTAACAATCCGTCTCTCTGTCGTCTGTCCCTAACAATTTGTCTCTCTGATGTCTACCTCTAAAAATCCGTCTCTCTGACGTCTGCCTCTAACAATGTCTCTCTGACGTCTGTCCCTAACTGTCTCTCTGAAATCTGTCCGTAACAATCTGTCCCTCTTATGTCTATTTCCAACAATCTGTTTCTCTGACGTCTATCTGTAACAATCTGTCTCTCTATCATATGAGTCGTTCAGAGCATAAGTGGTGTAAGTCAAAATTGGGTAATGAAGTTTAAAGTAAAAATTCTGTAAAATACAGCGCAAAGTAGCAATTAATATGTCCTTCGTGCTATCCATCGACTACTAATAGTTTAAATAAATTGAATATTACTTCCTACTTTACGTTGTATTTTATAGAATGTTTCCTTTAACCCTCATTACCCATTCTTGACTTACACCACTTCTGCTCTCAACTGTTCATATGTCCATAACAATCTGTCTCTCTGATTTCCATTACTTTCAATGTTCGCAATCAGTATTGGATAACATTTGTGAATATGCTTGAATCAGTATTCCAATATATTGGAATTTAAGTAAAAACAATAGAATGGTCTTAAAATGTGTTAAGCGAATAATCGCTCTACAAAGTTCCACTTATTATGGATTTAGGAGTATTAAAATCGGATCTGCAAGTGAAGTTGTACATTTCCAGATGGATGATTTATCTGGAATACATTTTAAACACATTTTATGATCTGAAAGTTTGCAAATCTTATATAGTTCGCCAAGAATATTGAAGCATTCTTTTAATCTATACACATTTAGGAACAATTATTTTCTGAATTTAAAAAACGTTTACCCACTTATATGACAATCTTCTTGCACTACGCCACAACTCTAGATAAAAAAAATCCATGGTGCTAGAGACCTTTGCAGGGCCAAGATCTACAGCCGGTTGCTGGTCTCACGTCCACATACCGAAGCAGAGGTGGACGATCATCCAACCAGAATGGAGGTATCGTGTGGTTAGCACGATGATCCCTCCAGCTGTTTTAGCTGATTTTCGAAACCGAATTTTCGCTACCTATCGTAGCTCCCCAAGGGCATCACGATGCTGGGTGGACACCGGTCCCATACACTAGCCGAAATTTCATAAGAAAATTTCTTCCTCCATGAGGACTCGAACCAGCGCGCATTCCGTAACGCGAATCCTAGGCGGGATGCCTTAGATCGCGGTGCGAGACTCAACTCTAGATACATTAGTATATTCAAGAAAAGGAACAGCCGACAGAAGCATTTACGCGATTTAAAATCAACTATAATTAAGTTTGCATTTATCTCATTATGCAATTTTTTAGCATTCGGAAACATAATAATATAAGGCTCAGATACACATGCATGTACATAATTTTATCAACAGTAATCTCACTAGACGTTTTGATTTATCTAGAGAAAATCAAAACTCGAGTGGGATTTAATTGACTATTACACGATTAGAAGAAAGTAGGCTATATAAAGATAAGAAGTAACAAAGTGTACAATAAAATATTAATTGGCTTACGAAAATACAACTGTCTTCAAATGTGTTATTGTACCATCTCAACATTACGCTAGATAGCAGTAGTGTTTTATGATGATGTTTTCTTGTTAACGGTATCAGTTGTGCCAACTATGGAATCATAGTTGAACTCTGTGGACTGTCACTAGTCAAGAAGGCTTTGTTGATTCAGTTTCATTTTTATTAAAAAACATTTGCATTCCATTTCAATCCTCCGGATCCCAGTAATCAACGTCACTTGACAGATGATTTTCAATAAATCTTAGTATTAAACAATCTCTGATACGTGACTATCCATAATATCATATAGCAGAAGCTATAACATAACCTAAATAATATAAACAAGTGTTAGAAAAGTTTTAATTAGGGATGATGAAATAAACAAGAAACGTTTTAATTAACGATGATGAAATAAAAAATAAACGTGGATAATTTTAAAAGAAACAATTATTGGAAGTACAATTTTCAAATTTGAATGTTTTGGTGGTTCAGTTGATGTTATACTGTACGTGTGCGTAAAAGAAGTGAACTCGTTGATGTACATGGTGTATCCCTCAACTCATTCAGGATTTCCGAATGGTGCTCTTCATTTATTTGTAAATAGGGATTCAGGGAAGATGCATAGCTATGAGCAGTGATCTTTATTAATTCTTGTTCTTGAATGCCAATCCGAGTCATATTTGAAAGTGCTGTGCATCGACTGGAGTGGTTTGTAATTTTCTGTTTTTGACGTCTAGACCAGTGCAGTTTGAAATGTTGTCAGTTTTAGGATATGGCAGCACTCTATGGCCTGTTCGGTGAATTAGTCTAGGGTCAACATGGGTAAAGTCAATCTGGTCCAAGTGTTAACACTGTACTGTTGGTTCAAGCGCTTCCAGTTTGTCAATCGATTTGTTTGCTGTCTTCTTATAATTTTGTGGCTTCATTGTGTTTGAGATGAATAATATGCATTTGAGTGATCTGGATTTTATGTAATGTGTCCTGAAAATATATCTAGTTATTTGCTAACTTGAGTACAAATATCTTCTGTTACTTTTCTTCCATGACCATTCAGAGCTAAATTGATATGATATGATATGATATGATATGATATGATATGATATGATATGATATGATATGATATGATATGATATGATATGATTTTTAGTTGGTTATTTAACGACGCTGTATCAACTACGAGGTTATTTAGCGTCGATGAGATTGGTGATAGCGAGATGGTATTTGGCGAGATGGGACCGAGAATTCGCCGTAGATTACCTGGCATTCACCTTACGGTTGGGGAAAACCTCGGAAAAACCCAACCAGGTAATCAGCCCAAGCGGGGATCGAACCCGCGCCCGAGCGCAACTTCAGACCGGCAGGCAAGCGCCTTAACCGACTGAGCCACGCCGGTGGCAATGTGATATGATATGATATGATATATGATATGATATGATATGATATGATATGATATGATATGATATGATATGATATGATATGATATGATATGATATGATATATGATATGATATGATATATGATATGATATGATATGATATGATATATGATATATGATATATGATATGATATGATATGATATGATATGATATGATATGATATGATATGATATGATATGATATGATATGATATATGATATATGATATATGATATATGATATATGATATATGATATGATATGATATGATATGATATATGATATATGATATATGATATATGATATATGATATGATATGATATGATATGATATGATATGATATGATATGATATGATATATGATATGATATATTTCGTCACAGCACTTCTTTACATGTAATGGTGTACCTCACATTTCTGTATCCGGTGCCACCATTAACATATTATTACAATAACACAGTATTTGCAGTACACGTCTACACAATACTCCCAATTACACTATGTACCTTTTTTGTTACTTGATCAAACTCCCCTTCAGTATTTCTCCTACATTTCACTTGCTATTCTCTATTTGTTCATTAATCCTAATATATCTAATATTATATACTTCTTTCACAACCCCCTTTTCCTCTAACTACTATTCACTAAAATCTCAATTTCACTTTTTGTCTTTAAATTATTATATTGAATTATCTGACCTACTTGTTTTTTGACCTTTTATTCATTTACTGTTCCAACATTCAAATGTTAGTACTAATTTTATGCTGTCAATTGTTCACTTCTCTTAACCCTTTCTCACTATTTTCACTCATTCTTATTTGCGCTCACTTTCACTTTCTCACTATTCTGCTTCCACCCAATCCATTGTCACTATTCTCACTTCCCATAAATACTTATATTTTATTCTATACATCTGCTTATACACTTTCTCTCTACCCTATACTGTGCCATCATCTTTACACTTCCTCGTACGTCAGTTTGTGGGTTCCTGAACTCATTACTATTCACTC
This sequence comes from Periplaneta americana, assembly GCF_040183065.1. Taxonomy (NCBI): domain Eukaryota; kingdom Metazoa; phylum Arthropoda; class Insecta; order Blattodea; family Blattidae; genus Periplaneta; species Periplaneta americana. Next base: position 26,076,278 of record NC_091132.1, on the reverse strand, counting down.
CTGTTACCATGTGTTGATCTGCGACAATCACTTGTTCCGTCCTTGAAGTTGGGATGATTTTCTTCTGCTCCTTCCCTCCGCTTATGTAGCTAACGTCGACTCTCTGTTGCCTTCTTGTTGCTTCCCTCTGCAAAGTTGACATATGTCCACTGTCCTCTTTCGTTCTTCTCGTTAGTCCAAATTCTGGATGGTCTTCATTCCTCAGGCAAAACTCAGATCATACCATTTTCCGTTCACTTTCAGTTTATCCTCGTACATTTTAGCAAAGTGATCCTTCGCCCTCGCTGCTTTCATATAAGGTAGTAGCCGTTTTCTTCTATTTCTTACTTCAAATGGCATATCTGTTTCCACTCTCACTCCTGAACCACAGAGCCGTCCTATGTCATTCAGAATAGCTTCACTTACTTTTGTATTCCTAAAGCTCATTCAGAGCTAAATTATTGCAATGGCGACAGTTTGGGTATTCACAAGCGGTTGTGCTTTCCAATACTTCTCCTGCGTTACAACATTCAATCAGAAAAAAAAAAAATTATTCTAACAGTTAGTGCATGTTTTGTGGTGAATTCGATAAAGGCAGTGAACTCTGATATCGTGTCCTGTGTTCAAGATGGGTTCACTCAGATTGCAGTGGTACTGAAACTCCTCAAAACTTCATTTGTGACTTTTGCCAATCCACATGAAAGAAAATTTGGTGTTAGATTCCTCTAATTTTTGCATATTGTTGCAAAATATTGATTGTACACCTATTAATACTTATTCCAATTACAATTGTATCTCAGTACTACTACCCCCACTGTCTGTGTCCCATTTCCCATTTGGTAGGGTAATGGCACGAATTACTTTTTCATATCATCAATAGAAAAGAATGTTGTTTAGAAGTACATTTTGTACTGACTTACTTACTTACTGGCTTTTAAGGAACCCGGAGGTTCATTGCCGCCCTCACATAAGCCCGCCATTGGTCCCTATCCTGAGCAAGATTAATCCAGTCTCTATCATCATATCCCACCTCCTTCAAATCCATTTTAATATTATCTTCCCATCTACGTCTCGGCCTCCCTGAAGGTCTTTTTCTCTCCAGCCTCCTAACTATCACTCTATATGCATTTCTGAATTCGCCATACGTGCTACATGCCCTGCCCATCTCAAACGTCTGGATTTAATGTTCCTAATTATGTCAGGTTAAGAATACAATGCGTGCAGTTCGAAATACATTTTGTGCGAGATCGTGCGTATTTGCTTGTTTTACGCACAGAACCAATACCCCGTAAATGTGAAATACCACATTCAGTATTCCCAACGCAACACACATAACAATTTCCCTCTTCTTACCGCTTAAGCGCCACATTCATTTTACTGCTTTAGACTTTTAACATATTATTTTTAGAGACGTTTAACACAGTAATAATTATAAATTGGAAACTTACCACTGCAATTTCACCTAAATTGCAATGTTAATTATTGTTTTTAAATATTTGCAAAAATTAAGTAAACTCTACTACTCCACGACATTTATTGCATTCCTGATACAAGTAACATTAAGGAAGCCGTGAAAAAATGAACGAGAATCCAGATGCCGATGTTATTACTGCAATATGTTATATAAATAATATTGTTAAAATATTAAAATGAAAAATAAATCATTACATAACCTTACCGTTTGTTTTAAGTTCGCATTTATAGACAGGGGGAAAAAAGACAAGTATATCACGGCCTGCTGGAATATAGTAAACACAGAAAACATTTTACAGCAACAATGTTGAAGAAAGATATTTTGGTGTTCCGAATTTGGCGTCATTAAACAGAAACCAACATGGAGATTTCATTGCGACAAATTAGAAATTCGTCTTTCAGGTATGTAATAAACGATCTTTGCACAAAATAATGTACGATACACGAGCGGTATGTTTGTTGTCATGTTCTCGGAAATTAAAAAAGCTCAACTACGTTTCGCTTTTTCAATCTTTTCCTCGAACATGAAAACGTCAACATACCGCTCTTGTAACGTATATTACTATTGTAGCTTGTAAATATTATTAGAAGTAATTGTTTTCTTATCTCCGAAAGTTTTAGTGTTACATTAAAATTATCTTGAAATGAATAACAGTAGGATGTTAGTTTCGTGCAATTACCCCACTTTCCCCTATAATGCTTTCTTCAAAAACAGAGCCTAATTCCATCTCTGCAGATTATATAAATGTACTTCATATTTTTTTTTAATTCTATAAATATTTCCAGAGTTCTTATAGTAATATAACAAATTTATAAGTCAATATTTTTCTTTATTACCATGAAGTATCGAGGAATAACTATATTACTAAAGCGGTATAATAAGCCAGTAACACATTGTTGCTGAAAACATTGAGCAATTTCCAGGAGAGACTTAGTCTTTGTTTGACAGTGAATGGGGCCGTTTTAACCACTTCCCTTATTATCCCGAGTTAACTCGGGTTGCTAACATGTGTCAAAATTTATTAACCCGAGTTAACTGGTTTTGAGTCCCATTGTCTATTTCATAGTGATTTTTAAGGTATGTAAGAAAATTAGTGATTTATAGTGATTCTGCGAAAATAAAAAAATATGACACTTTTTTCACAAAACTTGTAAAATATATAGTAAGGGAAGAGGTTAAACAATTCTATGAACTGTCAAAAAATCTGAAAGTTAGAATTTATAAAACAGTTATATTACCGATTGTTCTGTATGGCTGTGAAACTTGGACTCTCACTTTGAGAGAGGAACAGAGATTAAGGGTATTTGAGAATAAGGTTCTTAGGAAAATATTTAGGTCTAAGAGGAATGAGGTTAGAGGAGAATGGAGAAAGTTACACAACGCAGAGCTGCACGCATTGTATTCTTCACCTGACATAATTAGGAACATTAAATCCAGACGTTTGAGATGGGAAGGGCATGTAGCACGTACGAGCGGATCCAGAAATGCATAGGGGAGAGTCGGGTAGTATCGGACAGTGCGTTTCTTTCATCTACCACCATATGGTAGTACCTCAATGACATGGTTACGTTTCTCTATGCGATATCACAGAAACGTAATCATGTCAATCAGGTACTATCATCGTGTGGTAGATGAAAGATATTACCCGATGTCCGATACTACCCGACTCTCCCCTATAAAGTGTTAGTTGGGAGCCCGGAGGGAAAAAGACCTTTGAGGAGGCCGAGACGTAGATGGGAAGATAATATTAAGTAAGTAAGTATGAATTGTTAGATATCAACAAGTGACACAATTAAGACGCTGTTGAACTGTTTTAATGATTTTCCTTTTTTTAAATTCTATAATTCGATTTAAGAAGTTATTTTAGTTGAACTTCATTGGTTCATCTTCATTTTCTAAGCCATTAATGTTTAAATGATTGGTTGATTGGCAAACTTACTCATGTTAAGTTACATAAGCAACTGTTGCTTACAGCTGTTTCGGTGCTTCTTCACACCATCCTCAGAGCTACTAAGAAGAAGCACCGAATCAGATGTAATCCTAGTTGCTTATATAATTTAACACGAGTAAGTTTGCCAATCAACCAATCATTTATATTTAAGTGATAAAAGTAGTGTATGCAAGATTCAAGATGGACATTAATGTTTTCTTTTTAATTTATAAGATGTTTCTGTACTTGGTACGTTTCGAGATCTGAAGAATTAAAAAACTGGAAAATAAGTAGGCCTATATCATGTCATTAAAGGAAAGACAGACTCCTTAGTACTTACTTACAAATGGCGCTTAAGGAACCCGCAGGTTCATTTCCGCCCTCACATAAGCCCGCAATCGGTCCCTGCTCCGTGCAAGATTAATCCATCTCTATCATAATATCCCACCTCACTCAAATCCATTTTAATATTATCCTCCCACCTACGTCTCGTCCTCCCCAAAGGTCTTTTTCCCTCCGGTCTCCCAACTAACACTCTATATTCATTTCTGGATTCACTCATACGTGCTACATGCCCTGCCCATCTCAAACGTCTGGATTTAATGTTCCTAATTATGTCAGGTGGAGAAAAGAATGCGTGCAGTTCTGCGTTGCGTAACTTTCTCCATTCTCCTGTAACTTCATCCCTCGTAGCCCCAAATATTTTCCTAAGAATCTTATTCTCAAAAACCCTTAAGACTCCTTGGTACACACTTCATAAATGAAAGACAGTTTCTGAAGACAAGTTCAAAATATCCATATTCCGACCGCCTATAACTTCTGCATACAGGGAACCTTCATAAAATTTAAAAAATACTAAAAAATACAAACATATTCTATACTTTTTACTCATTTTGAGTACTAGTGGGAATAGTAGTAATAGTAACAATAGTAGCAGCAGTAATAATAATAATAATAATAATAATAATAATAATAATAATAATAATACTTACTTACTGGCTTTTAAGGAACCCGTAGGTTCATTGCCGCCCTCACATAAGCCCGCAATCGGTCCCTGCTCCGTGCAAGATTAATCCATCTCTATCATAATATCCCACCTCACTCAAATCCATTTTAATATTATCCTCCCACCTACGTCTCGTCCTCCCCAAAGGTCTTTTTCCCTCCGGTCTCCCAACTAACACTCTATATTCATTTCTGGATTCACCCATATGTGCTACATGCCCTGACCATCTCAAACGTCTGGATTTAATGTTCCTAATTATGTCAGGTGAAGAATACAACGCGTGTAGTTCTGCGTTGCGTAACTTTATCCATTCTCTTGTAACTTCATCCCTTTTAGTCCCAAATATTTTCCTAAGAACCTTATTCTCAAACACCCTTAAGACTCCTTGGTACACAATTCATAAATGAAAGACAGTTTCTGAAGACGAGTTCAAAAGATCCATATTCCGACCGCCTATAACTTCTGCATACAAGGAACCTTCATAAAATTTAAAGAATACTGAAAAATATAAACATATTCTATACTTCTTAATCATTTTGAGTACTAGTGGTAATAGTAGTAATAGTAACAATAGTAGCAGCAGTAATAATAATAATAATAATAATAATAATAATAATAATAATAATAATAATAATAATGTAATTATATTTTCAAAAATAGCAAACTCTGTAACTTTACAAAATTGACAATTCGCAGACAGCGTTATCGCATTTTAATGTCGATGTTAAGCAATACCGGCACTGTTAATTTTATTTGAACAGCGTTGTTTGTGTATCAAGTGGGCGAGATTGAAAGCATCACTTCGCGACAATTTATGCATAATTAATGTGACCCACAACTGTCAGACCTAACCACAGGAAACAATCGATTTTCTCTCATAAAATTAAACTTTAACTGCAAGTGTTAACCAACCTCGGTATTCCAGATTAATACATCCTATACTGATAGAAGAGGATAGTAGAACCGCTTATAACAGCTGTCATGTAAAAAAAAAAAAACAACATAAAACTCTGTCCAGTTCAGAAATAAACTGTCATGCTCATGGTAACATATTTATTGTCCTATTATGCTGACATATTGACATCCAAGAAAATATGATGACGAAAGTATTGAAGTTAAAAATTATGGAATTTGTCAGTTTTATTGATGGAAACAAATTAAAAGCACAAATGGCCAGTTTCTCCAAGAAATGTTTAATCTGGCTTAACTAGTGTTAAATTAACGGCCTGTTTATTTTTAACGTTTTGTTAATGTATTTTCCAAGTCTTCAACATCATTTTGTTTACAACAGGCCTGCACAAGGTTTGAGCTCTCCGATCCGACAAAACTATCTTGGATTATTATTAATTAATAAAGAAATATTTATTTTACAGAAATTCTATAGCTATTTAAATGTACAATATCATTTTTTTATATTTGTATTTATCAGTAGATCAAAACGAGGTTTTATGCTGTTGGCAACTGAAAGGAACAGTAGCCTACTGATCGTAATGGAACATCAGTTACAGATGTTCGATGTCTGCCTTTATTAAAGTTGATTATAGAAAACAGTTGCTCACAAATATAAATGTTGAGCCAAACATAGCAATCATTTTCACAGCCAGCCTGTGTAGTCGTGGATATTATTGCTAATGTTTAGTCTTGTAAAACTCAACCAGGCTAGTAGTATTATTCAAACGATCTTTAGCCCTTAGGTCACATTGAAGATCAATAAGTTCGAGCTGTAAATCGTTAAATGTTTAATGTTATGTTCCGTCTTTTAGATTCCTCCATACTGTACTGTAGCAGTAGGTAAGCAACGTGAAACAGTTACTGAGAATAAGCCTACACACTGCACTCCACTACATAACTGAGTGGTCGTTTCCCTCTCCTCTACCTAAAGCAAGTCTATGTCATTCTGATGTATCTTCCTCTCCGTTTCGGCGAGCGGCAAACACAGCTCTCCCGCTCCGAAGGAGCGCGCGCGCTCGTTGAGCGCTGTTTGTGCAGGTATGATTTAGAACAACCAACACTTAACTATGACTGTCGTCAATACTATTTTAACAACTCAATAGCAATTGGTAATGATTTTGCACATGTAAGGAAATTTTTATTGGCTGACATTATTATTTAAATTCTGTATTGTAGAGTAAGTCATGGAACACGTATAAAATCATAACCTGTTACAGTGGGCCATGATCGATAAAGGAAGAAGACAAATGAAAGTTGTAGGGGACTACTATTGAATAATAATATTACAAAGTAAGGTTATAGTACTAATGCTAACATATGACTACCGGTACTCAAAGAAGCAATTTTTGCTGAAACCTTTATAATATAAACACACACAAGTAATAGCAACATGGCACCACTTATGAGGCAACTAGGCCAGGAGATAATAGGGTAGGGTGGCCAGTTCCTTTCCCCCCTCATTGCATACATAGCCGATTAGCTTCATAGTGGTTATACACGGATATAATTTCCTCTAGTCTAAAGGCCAGTTACAGTGTGCAGATAAAGTAATATTTCACAGGATGATTCAGGAAGAAATGGTATAACTTTAGGATATTATATTTGTAGCCTTTTCGAGTAAAAAAGTTCATATGAACATGAGTTATATTTAGAGCGAGTATTTAACTATAGACATTCTTAATTTACGAAAATCACTACGCTTTCAGAGCTGTAAATCACGTTGAGAGAAAGCGAGAGAAAGACATTTTGTGTTCACAGTTATATACTGTTCTCCAACCAGGAGATTAACCGTGAAAGGAATTTGCTTACTATTGCGTCATCTATAGGAGCGAAGTAGATAGATAATATTACCTTTATAGCGTCAGTTTAAAAAAACATGCGCTCTCCTGCAAATGTTATTTCCTGTATGGAGGGATTAAAAGACTAGGGGTGCTGTGCATAGACATTTCGCTAGCCCACGCTACGAGCGTGCTAAACTAGTCCCGGCTATCGACTGATTACTTGTACAGGATTCATATCATATCATATCGTATCACATCATATCGCTAACACTGGTTTATGAATACGAAAAATGTTAGTTCGCTGATCATCCACCGGAAGCCCGCGCTAAGAATGTCTATGAAGATGGCCCCAGGAGATTAACCGTGATCTAATTTTGTGACTAGGGTAGTATAAATATATGTGTATCAGTGTTATCGTTTGTGCTTTGAGAGATAGCCAATGGAGATGCGTGTACACACGTGTGTGATCTTATGACATCTTATGTCATCAACATTCATTCACAGCATTATCCCGCTGCGTCTCATTCCCCTGAGACTTTCTCGTGGTTGGAGTACAGTACGTACCCAGTGTTGTTGCATCCAAGACGATGCGTACATTAGGTTTTTAAATGTACCGTAGCATATACAGAAGACAGCCGGCGTGATCTACAGTATATACGGGGCTGCACTCACCCAACCTGAAAACTATGTTTTGGTACGAACTTCCTAGCCCTAGTTATGAATTATTAGTAATGTTAGTCACAGGAAATCATGTGGTAGCGCTGCGTTAATTTTTAACAAATAAATGCTCATAACTCCTTAATAGTTCGAAATCTGATCCATGATCATATCAACTTTTTATCCAAGACGGTCTCAATAACTATAACCTAAATTTACGACCTTCCTTCGTAAATCACCCTGTATAGGAAAAGGTGTCAATAGTGATTCGAGATACGCAGTGATTTCCAAATTACCTACATATGGGCTATTCCATCTCAAATCGACCGAAATATAGAGAAAATTGACCTTGCAATTTTTAAATACAATGAAACTTTTTATGTCCGTAGACAACTGTGATATAATTCTTTGTGCAAAGTTTGAGGCATCAGAACTTAATAGTGTTTAAATTAATAATATTTAAATTTATCGTATTTTCATAAAATTTGCAACTTAAAACTGTTGTGGCTCCGAAACCCTTTCACCCAATGATCAAAATCGTGGTTCATTTTGATGCTGAGAAGTTAAAGTTTACATTGACATGTAAACCGTTTTTCTTACTGTTTATGGAAATGGAGAAATTTAATTTTTTTTTTTTCATTAAGACGCCTTTGGCCACGACAAAATATTTTTAATATATATGGTTAGATTCCGCATTGAAAGTACAACTAAACACATATTTTTTACTGGTGGTACGTTGATAAGAAAGTATTGAAAATATAAAATAAAGAAAATAAATAGTACGCGCGTGAACTAACCAGCTGACTGTGAGACGGGAGGTAGTCGAGACAAGCAAGGCCAGGAGACAAACACGTGATGTGTCGTCTAGCAGTTATGGCTGGGTAGCTTTATCACAGGTTTTCATAAACACAGGAGTAAAATGACGCCCAATGCTCCCTTATCTTCAGCTCTCAGCCAGTGCGTGCGGTACTGCGCCGTTCAAGTCCAGGCGTGTGAAAATAATTTATTTAATACCCTCGAAACTTATTGCCGAGCCACTGAGCAAACAATGCCGAATCCCTCTTAATAATGCAAAGTTTTTTCTCAACATATTTTTACAGTTTCACAAATGGCCTAAAAGCAAGTAAAATCAGATTATATCTCTCTCTGTGTACAATAAAAAATAAGGATTACCTCTTAACATAACCTACCAAATGTCAGCTTCAAAATAAGCTATCTTTCAATGTTCTGCAGTAAATGGTTCCAGAGTTCTGAGCGCTGAAAGAGGCTTGTTTTCATAAAATACGCTAAATTTGTCGCTCAATAATACGAAAACCGTTTGACTTTCGATAGTATATTTTTGAAAATGCAGTGTCCTCAGCACCTTGTATAAGTAGGGAAAAAATTAGAGTATAAAAAAATGCGAGGTTTTTTACTGATCGATTTCATATGGAATAGCCCATATGACGTCGAAGCGCGTTTCACCTTTCCGAGCAGAATTAGGAAGCATTAATTAGAACGCGCGAGGGAAAGATACTTCTGTGTCCCGAAGATCGTATGTCTGTAAAGCAGGTAGTGTCAACTCGAAAGTTTGTGACGTAAGAACACTCTAAGGTCAGCAAAATGTACTAGAGATAATACTTAGTAAATAATGCAGTTTAAACACTTCATTATTTTATTTTAAAATCAAATGTAGAAAACAGAAAACGGATGTAGGTAAATTCTCATTTTTAAATAGAACTATAAATGATTGGAATGACCCACCTGCAGCGGTCTTTGAGGGCTGTCCTTCCTTAAGGAGATTCAAGAATAACTTAAAAAGTTGTGTATAAAGTGCAAATTAAAAGTAAGGTGACATTTAACATTTAATGTGACATGTATTTATTTAGCCTGACGAGTTTCTCCCTTCGTTTGAATTGTAAATTATTTAAAAATAGCATGTAAGAGGGTCTTAGCCTACAAATGTTTAGCTTAAATGTAGTTCTGTTTACAAGTATGCATAAGGGTGTAATTATTTGTCTTATTTGAACTGTTGTATCAGTAAAGCGAGGTGATTGTTATGGTTTTACAGTGCACTGAAGAGTTCCGATCAGTGGTAATTTATAGCGTCAATGAAATGTGTTCTATAGTGTCAGTGAAATATGTCCTAAAGTGTCAGTGAAATGCGTCATAGTGCCACTACAGTGAGTGAGATGAGAGTAAAGTTAAAGACTAATGAAACTTATGTAGGTTGTATTGTAAAATTAGGTTATTTTATGTTTTATTATTAATTGTAATTATTGTGTTAAATTGTATTGTATATTCTTATTGTATTGTGTACATAATAATAATTATTGTATTGTGTATTGTACTGTAATTTTATTGTGCATTGTTTATATTGTGTATACCACTGCCACCGGGTGCTTGCCCACTTGCAGTGTAAATAAATACATTGACATAGACTATTGTTACTGAATAAGGGCTGCTTTTCAGAAATGTTATTTCAGTTCAGGTAGAAATTAGAGCAGTGATTTTGCAGCGATTATTGTTTCGTAATCACCTCTGCTGTAAAGAGTTCACGCTAAGCTATATCTGGCTAGAACATAATACCATTGAGCTATTACTCTTAGTTGTAATATCAGATAAGGTAACCTGGAAGCAGTAGAACTTGGAAAGCTTTAGATTGAGGAATGAGATCCTTTCAGTCAAAATATCGCAATGCAAGCTGCGGAGTAAATGCAAAGATCGTATCACGAAGCACACAGTGCTAGTTAATCAGCTAAGGGAATTTATGTTTTCTTACGCAAATACCATAACCGTATCTAAAAGCCCAAGTTTTTACCGAAGAAGTGGGGGAAAAACGTTTATCTCGAAATAAACGTAAATACCACTTTTATACCACAACCCTTTGAATGTAAAATGTGTTCAGCTCGATTTTACGATAAAAGCGGACTTGCCTGGAAGAATATATATTTCCTTTACCATTTCGAATACTCCATCAGAGCGTATAATCTAACTTCCGAACAAAGATCTGAGGCCAGAAAAGGGCAGTTACTCGAAGGCATGAAAGTGCAAGTCTATGTAAACACAAAACGGAATATATAAACCATAATATTATAGTAATATAATAATGTGTAAATTTATTATTATTATTATTATTATTATTATTATTATTATTATATTACTACTACCACTACTACATTAGTATCAGCTAATAAGTCCAAAGTGAATAAGGTTTGATCAAAGAATGTACAAGATTTTTCCAGACTTTGATGTTGTGCGAGACTTCTTGAGTGTTAGTACTGCGTTCATTGATGTAGAGATATTGAAGATTTCAACAGATTCAACACGTACTCCAATCATAGGAATCATATCTTGGTAACGGATCCAATAAATAGTCCAGTTACACGTAATATATCTTAATAACTGATCCAAGAAATATATGCCAATAATATTATTTTTACAACTAATCCAGTAAATGATTCAACTAGATATATAAAGTATATCTTGGTAACGGATCCAAGAAATAGTTCAGTCGGAGAATAAATCTTGTTAAATTATTAAGCAAATATTCCAGTCATAGAGAATATATTTTAATGACGGATGCAACAGATATTTCGGTCAGAGACTATATCATGTAAAGGGATCCAACAAATGTTCTAGTCATAAAGAATATATCTTGGTAACGGGCACAACAAATATTTCAGTCAGAGAATATATCTTGTTAAGGGATCCAACAAATTTTTCAGTTATAGGCAATATATCTTGTTAACGAGTTCAACAAATATGTCCTGTTAAGGAATCCAACAAATATTCCAGTAAATGAGAATGAATTTTGGTAACGGATCCAACAAGTAATTCGGTCACAGAAGATGTCTTGTTAAGAAACCAAAAAATATTAGTCATAGACAATAAATCTTGCTAACGAATCCAACAAATATTTCAGTCAGAAAATACATTTTGTCAAAGGACTCAACAAATATCCTAGTCATACAGAATATATATTCGTATCGGATCCAACAAATAGTTCACTTATACGTAATATATCTTAGTAACTGATCCAACAAATATATGCCAATAATATTATCTTTACAACGGATCCAATAAGTAATCCAACTATAGAAAATATATCTTGGTAACGGATCCAAGAAATACTTCAATCTGAGAATAAATCTTGTTAAGGGATTAAGCAAATATTCCAGTCATAGAGAATATATTTTGATAACGGATGCAACATATATTTCAGTCACAAAATATAATTATGTTAAGAGAGCCAACAAATGTTCTAGTCATATAGAATATACCTTGGTAACAGACGTAACAAATATTTCAGTCAGAGAATATATCTTGTTAAGGGATCCAATAAATGTTTCAGTTATAGGCAATATATCTTGGTAACGAGTTCAACAAATATGTCTTGTTAAGGAATCAAAAAATATTCCCGTAACTGAGAATGAATTTTGGTAACGGATCCAACGAGTAATTCGGTCACAGAAGATACCTTGTTAAGGGAGCAAAACATATTAGTCACAGAGAGAATAAATCTTAGCAACGAATCCAACAAATATTTCAGTCAGAAAATATATCTCGTTAAAGGACTCAACAAATATTCCAGTCATACAGAATATATATTCGTAACGAATCCAACAAATATATCAACCAGAGAATATAATAAGATTTTAAGGACTCCAACAAATATTCCCGTAATAGAGAATATATCTTCGTAACGAATCCAATAAATATTTCAGTCAGAAAACCCGACTTGTTAAGGGACCCAAGAAATATTTCTGTCATAGAGAATACATTTTGGTAACAGACCCAACGAATATATTTCTGTCAGAGAATGTATCTTGTTAAGGTAACCAACAAATATACTAGTTATAGAGAATACATCATGGTAATGGAACCAACAAAGATTTAAGTCAGAGGAAATTTTTTGTTAAGGAACCCAACAAATAATCAAGTCATGGAGAATATTATCTTGGTCACGGATCCAACAAATGTTTCTGTTAGAGATTATGTCTTGTTAAGGAACCCAACAAAATTATTCCAGTCATAGATAATATATTGGTAACGGGTACACAAATAATCCACTAAGAGTGTCAAAGAGAATATATCTTGTAAACTGATCCAACAAATGTTAAAATCCTGATAAATATATTTTATAAAAAATGGAACAAATTACCGAGCAATATATTAATGGTTATTAGAGGAGAAAATCTTTACATTGAGCAATGTATTACTAACCAATCGCTATAAATACGACTTTCTGTCATATTTCGTACTGTTGTCATATGTATTTCTGTGAGTTGACATTAGCACTAAAACAAGTTCACATGATCTAGCATCAATGTTAAGCCTATACAACAGTGATGTCAAAGCAAGCGCATTTTTCTGACCTTGACGTCGTGCGCGGGCATCAAGCGCTAAGTATGGAAAGAAGAAGGGTTGTGTATATTAATAAGCAACCAGTTGGATTAAGAAAACAGTGGTGCACAAACTTCAAACGGAACGTGAAATATGATGTCGTTATTTTTATATGGCTTCTTTCTGTTTAATATTATCTATATTGTCTCTAAAACAAAAGTACCGTACTAACACTGATTTCTTAATATTGCACTTGTGTTTTAAATCTTAATAACATAATACAGAGTTAAGATGGAATATTCACTTAAATTCCATAGTAGTATGATATTATACTGTATTAAGTGGATGAAACACATCATTCATAAAGAAAGTGATATTCCAAAGAAAGAGACTGAGTATAACATGATAAGTTGGAATTTATATTGATGGTATCTTTAGCCTTACAAAAGTATTCAATAAACTAATCAAAACAATGTTACAGTACAAAGCAAAGTTATCTAGGTACTGTATCTGTTTTAAGTGTAACTAATATTACATAACAAAACTCTTATCGCATTATGCTTTTAAGTTGATATATGTGAGGAACTTCCTATCATCAGAATATTAAATTATTTCCTCAAAATCTGCTGAAGCTATAAAGCTGACATTGTTACAAAACATGGGCACGTATCTTTTGCTTATGATGTAACAGTAGTTGCTTTGTTAATTCATTTCCTTACAAACAATTTCCATGCGAATATTTTCAAAATTTTCAATACACTATCTTCAGTAATACATATATACGGTATATTAGATTTACGAAAACATTCTGTAAGGCTACTAAATAAATAGGCCTATACCTGAAAATTTCACTTTTCTATACGAAAAGTTGAGAAAATATTTCTTTTGAATAAAAAAAATCAAACTTGTGAAAAATTAGCATTAAAATTAAAACTTACATTCTTATAATGCACTTATACTTCTCAGGAAAATCTAAAAATTAACATGGATACAGTTTTAATAAGTTCTCTTCCCTTTATCTATTGAATAAGTGCTGGCCATCCCTGAATATAGCTCGACCAAGCGGCATATACCACCTCTTTCGTCTGTCTCTTTCCTTTCCACTATAAAGCGCTCAGGCTCTCCTGGGCTCTAAAACGCGCGCTTGCTCCTGTGGGCATCAATTGACATGCCTGCTATACAACAGAGATTCCTTGAATTTCGATAAAAAGTAAACTCCAGTTCGCTGTGTTTATGCAACCGGGTTTTAGCGTTCTAAATATTCTCAGGGAAACGTCTCTGTTTCATTCACAATGACGTTAAAACAAACTCGCATTCGAGAAGACAAAGATATTATTACTGGAAACAAATCTGCAGAAAAGAACAATAAACCACACAAGGATAGCTTGAATAATGTTGTTTGGATACATTAGGAAGTAAGCGTTGCCAAGACAACTGGAATGAAACGACTGAAAGATGTATGTGACAAGCCCTATACTCTATAAATGAATTCGTGATTTATTTTGGTGTAATTTTTATGCTTTAAAACTTTCAGCCATTTAAGATATATTTGCTTTTAAAATAATTATATAAATTTTCTCAGTGTAACGTACAGCAGAGTTCGTATAGGTCAGTTTCTGTCAAATGCGTTTCCAATTCACTGTGGGCTAAAGCAAGGAGATGCACTATCACCTTTACTTTTTAACTTTGCTCTAGAGTATGCCATTAAGAAAGTCCAGGATAACAGAGAGGGTTTGGAATTGAACGGGTTACATCAGCTGTTTGTCTATGGGGATGACGTAAATATGTTAGGAGAAAAACCACAAACGATTAGGGAAAACACGGGAACTTTACTGGAAGCAAGTAAAGAGATGGGTTTGGAAGTAAATCCCGAAAAGACTAAGTATATGATTATGTCTCGTGACGAGAATATTGTACGAAATGGAAATATAAATATTGGAAATTTATCTTTTGAAGAGTTGGAGAAGTTCAAATATCTTGGAGCAACAGTAACAAATATAAATGATACTCGGGAGGAAATTAAACACAGAATACATATGGGAAATGCCTGTTATTATTCGGTTGAGAAGCTTTCATCATCCAGTCTGCTGTCAAAAAATCTGAAAGAATTTATAAAACAGTTATATATATAAAACAGTTTTTATGGTTGTGAAACTTGGACTCTCACTTTGAGAGAGGAACATAGGTTAAGGGTGTTCGAGGATAAGGTGCTTAGGAAAATATTTGGGGCTAAGAGGGATGAAGTTACAGGAGAATGGAGAAAGTTACACAACACAGAACTGCACGCATTGTATTCTTCACCTGACATAATTAGGAACATTAAATTCAGACGTTTGAGATGAGCAGGGCATGTAGCAGGTATGGGCGAATCCAGAAATGCATATAGAGTGTTAGTTGGGAGGCCGGAGGGAAAAATACCTGTAGGGAGGCCGAGACGTAGATGGGAAGATAATATTAAAATGAATTTGAAGGAGGTGGGATATGATGATAGAGAATGGATTAATCTTGCTGAGGGTAGGGACCAATGGCGGGCTTATGTGAGGGCGGTAATGAATCTCCGGGTTCTTTAAAAGCCAGTAAGTAAGTAAGTAATAATTATATAAATAACAATGTTTGAATCACCCTAAGTATTTATTGGTAATCACATTTATTCACCACGGTAACTAAAGTCAAATGACTCGTGAAAGTTATGGCTACCAAATCAATTCCACAGATGATTACTGCTACGAGTTTATGTCAATATTTATACACGTGTTTACTTCATTTACCGAATTAAACGAATTTGAAATAATGTGTCATAAATATAATCATTAGATTTATTGTTACGTATAATTTTATCCTGTCAAATTATAGATTAGCCTATATAAAGATCTACACAGTCAATTTATTATTTAAATGAGATTAGGGGAGCACATACAGACCGTATGCAGATAACATTGATCTACATTAAACAGAACACTTTGAAGTATTCGAATATTAATATGTTTATTTTGTAAATAACTTTTATTAATTCCAGTCACCATTGCATTGTAGTGCATTACATTTTTCCATTTATCTCTCAATGTCTCCACACCTGTGGAGTAACGCTAGCACGTCTGGCCGTGAAAACAGGTGGCCCGGGTTCGATTCCCGGTTGGGGCAAGTTACCTGGTTGACATTTTTTGCGAGGATTTCCGTCAACCCAATATGAGCAAATGCTGGGTAAGTTTAGGTGTTTGACCCCGGATTCATTTCACCGGCATTATCACCTTCATCTCATTCAGACGCTAAATAACCTAAGATGTTGATAAAACGTCGTGAAATAACCTACTTACTTACTTACTGGCTGTTAAGGAACCCGGAGGTTCATTGCCGCCCTCACATAAGCTCGCCATTGGTCCCTATCCTGAGCAAGATTAATCCATTCTATACCATCATATCCCACTTCCCTTAAATCCATTTTAATATTATCTTCCCATTTACGTCTCGGTCTCCCTAAAGGTCTTTTTCCCTCCGGCCTTTCAACAAACACTCTTTATGCATTTCTGGATTCGCCCATACGTGGTACATGCTCTGCCCATCTCAAACGTCTGGATTTATAATGTTCCTAATTATGTCAGGTGAAGAATACAAGGAAATAACC
Organism: Periplaneta americana; assembly: GCF_040183065.1. Classification (NCBI taxonomy): domain Eukaryota; kingdom Metazoa; phylum Arthropoda; class Insecta; order Blattodea; family Blattidae; genus Periplaneta; species Periplaneta americana. Next base: position 26,059,553 of record NC_091132.1, on the reverse strand, counting down.
TACTAATATAAATAAATCTCTCAATGTCGTTGAATACCTTCTCTGGCCATAAGAAGGTCAACATCATCATCTCTATCTCTGTATCCACATAGGCTATCTAGTTCTAAAGAATTGAACTATTTTATCGTTGTTTACAGTGTCTTTTCTTCTGTCCAAGGATTGTGTATTTTGGTCCATCCATTATACATCGAAGTACAAATTTTGAATACATTTTTCTTTCATGCATAGTGTTCTGGCCAAGGGCAGGTCTTTCACTGCAAACTCAATTTTCTGCCTTTCTCTTTTTTTTAGTGGGTTATTTTACGACGCTGTATCAACATCTCAGGTTATTTAGCGTCTGAATGAGATGAAGGTTATAATGCCGGTGATATGAGTCCGGGCTCCAGCATCGATAGTTACCAAGCATCTGCTCATATTGGGTTGAGGGAAAACCTCGGAGAACCTCAACCAAGCAACTTGCCCCGACGGGGATTCGAACCCGGGCCACCTGGTTTCGCGGCCAGACGCGCTAACCGTTACTCCACAGGTGTGGTCACACCTTCCTCTTTGTCTCCGCACTTGATTCTTATAATAACACATTAACACACAGCGAAATGTTCTTTTTTTCTCAGCATGGACAAACAGAAGGCATAGAGAAAAACTTGTATCTTCTAAAGGAAAGTTTATTTATTTGTTTGTTTGTGTTTATTTATTTATTTATTTATTTATTTATTTATTTTTACTGGCAGAGTCAAGGCCAGAAAGACCTTTTCTTCCACTCAGCCAGTATAAGAATAATAGTAAATATAAAAATTACAGGAACAATTATAATTTAAGCAAGCTATGGAATTTTAATCAGTTGTGTTATTCTTGCATCTTGATAATAATAATAATAATAATAATAATAATAATAATAATAATAATAATAATAATAATAATAATAATAATAATTATTATTATTATTATTATTATTATTATTGTTATTATTATATCCATGAGCAGGCTTAAGATAAGATGTGTAATTACTAAGATATTGATTGTTGTCAGCTTGCCGGTGATAATACATCAATATTATTATTATTTTTATGCTCGACCATGTCGAAATGTAATTATACACCTGGTAGCAGTCCTTTAATGCATGTTATTAAAGTACACCTATTCATTAAAGTTCAGGTTTTCGATTATTCTCGGATATGCACTCGAAAGACAACTAGGGAAACGTCACGGAGGCTGGAAATGCAATACTGTCGCAGAAGGTTATGTTCTGTTACTATAATAATTAGCGTTAATTGTAAATAATATTCAAATAAATTCAATTTGTCATCTCGTTTTTCAATGTCGAAATCAATTTCAAGGTTATATCAAGATTAATTTTTATCTTACTCTCTAGATTATATCAAGGTCGTCGACATTCGTTTCCTGGAAAAAATCAATACGTTCGCGTCTGCGCACATCTCACAATTTATGAGGTAGGCTATTGCACTCACATAACAATAACATGAATACTTATGAATAATTTCAAGTTAGAAATATGGTCGAGCATAAAAAGTCGTATGAAACTTGCCTATAATGGTAATTAAGACGCTCGTATGAAAATTATGAAACTCGCTTGCGCTCGTTTCATAAACATCCTCGCGTCTTAATTACTACCATTATAAGTTCGTTGCATAATGTACTATTTTGCTTACTTTATACTTCATAAAATACATATATACTCTATTAAAACAATTATATTTTGTGAGGGGTGATAGAAGTTACCCCTGGCAGGGATGTTAATATGAATTTATCATAGGGGGATAACTTTTCAACAGAGATAAAATCTCCCCATTCCCCTCCTTTAATTCGCACCCTGATTATAGCATCCAATACTCTGTGATAACTCGTTACAATCATGCTTAGAATCCACCAAATGGGACACACTGCCTAACACGTGAGAAAGTATTTGTACGTGCTTCGGCCCCGCGGTTGTTGCAATGCCTAAACCAGAGGTGGGCATTCGTGTGCATATTCATCGCGTGCACTTAGTACCTTAAATCGTGTGTATTGTTTTCAAGATTGCCTAACCTTCAGGCGCTCTTGACTATGTCTGGCAAAAGTGAGTACTCGACAAACATCGATTACAGCACTTGAAAAGCAAACTAAACTATTAATCACTCAATGTTGTATAATAAACAGAGCTTTGTCAGTCAGTTACAGTATGGCTAGCATGAGTGATGCTGAACGACTGTCAGGGTTTCAATAGAATCCTCTGTGGAAAAGAGATTACCTATTTTAGGAGTTAAGAAATGGGCCATAGAGGTCAGTTTGTGGTAGAGTTATAACCACTGTTATAAATTCAATTTTGAGCGTCATTACAGTTTAAACATGTTATTGTGGTTTGTTGTAGGAGTGAATCTTAAACTTCTTGTAAATTATCTTCGTAAAATAAACTTGGAATATCGTTAAGTTTACTTAATCATATATATATATATATATATATATATATATATATACACACCATAAACATGTTTTGGAATATTAGATAATTTTCTTCTAGAAAAAAAAATAGATTTTAAAATTAAATTTATTTTTTCAGAGAAGCAATTTCTTCACTTTGTTTTCTTCTCAATTGTGTAGATATTTTTAGATACTACATATACAGTATATAAAACATTATTGACAAGTTTTGTAGTAATTTTAACGATTATTTGATTTTTCCCAGCAACATAAAGCTTTAAAATGAAGGCTTCTCAAAACTTCAAATTTTGATTCGTTTCCATTTTGAACTGGACCGTCATAATAGTAAACTAGGGTTCAATAAATTTGAATTTTACTAAAATAATATGATCCTTAATCCATCTCACGTGTTACGGCCGAGAACTGGTTCCGTGTGCATGAAATATGCCTTGGACAGTGCACACACGGATCCATCCCTCGTGAAATCAATCAACATGAGAAATGAACAAATAATACCGTAGAAGAGGGTAAAGTCGATCAAAATTTTGCAATTTTTAAATGATATTGAGGTTATGCAATGAAGCGAAGTTCCTCAGAAAATAGCATTTTGTCGTCATATCCTTCACTTATGAAGACACGTTACAAGAATTGAATTACAATCTATAAAAAACTGGTTTTTATTTGACTTATGATCGAAGTTACCTGCTTAAATAGGGTAAAGTCGATCACCATTGAATTTTTAGTTTAAGATCGGTTTTAAAATATTGCAGAGTAAAGTCGATCACTATTTATGTTTTTAAAAAACAAATTAAGTGTATTACATATATTTTATTTGTTATAAGGTGTGTAGAAAACAATAATAATCTAGAATATAGGCTATGCCTATAGGATTATATAGTGTATCTTTTATTACTGTGATCATACAATTCGATACAATTAGGCCTATAGGTCTCCACTGTACAATCGTGACTATGACTGCCAACTTATAAAACATAAAAACACATTTTGATACTTCACATACCAACAAACAAAGATTTAAGAATTCAAAATTTACATTGAATTACCACCCTTCAATTATAATCTAAAATGCAATTCAACATTGCTTAGGTTTATATCAGATGTTATTTGAAATCTTCCCCTCCTCATGTCACTTTAGAAAGTACGTTGTTCCCATAGTCAGGTACAGAGGGGTGTACAAAATATGTTCCTTTGGCAGTGCTTCTCTTACGCAAGAAATTCACCATAATTTCGTCTTCCTCTTTCCCCACTATCCCATCAATATAAGCTATATTATGACACTTTTCTGTTTATAAGTGTTAGTTGGAGGTATTACGCTGAACAATTTATTCTTCCTGATGGTCCTATTTGCTTCGGTAGGTCGGTGGCATGTTCGACTTAACCCTACAAAGGTACAAGTTTTCTTAAAATAATAAGTTGCAATACTAACATTTACGAACTGCAAAACTATTATTTCAGGATACAATCTCAACGAAAAGTACTTACGTATAACAATTTTCACGTCAACTGCAATTACACAGTGTACCCATTGTTGGCATTCGCAGGCTTTTTGTTGTCCCTCTCGCTTACATTTACAATGTAAGGCAATGAAGTCAGCATAACAAAATGTTAACAAGTAACTGGGAAAATATATAATTTTCAATAAAAATCGCAAATGATCGATTTTACACCCACTGATTGACTTTACCCACTTCTACGGTACACAATGAGAAGGTGACTATACACCAATTTGATGACACTTTATTAACTTTATGATACAGCTGCCATTACAAATCTTCTGTCCCAGACAGATGCCCCTTGTAAAGGCCTTCACGCACTATCTCACTGAACAGTGTACGGAGACTTTAGTATAAGCATAGCAGTAACAAGGGGAAGAAGACAGAAAGTGGAATACACATCTCTTGCACGATGAAGATTACCTGCCACTGGTTTAAAGCACGTAACGCCCAAACAATGCAAGCCTGAGACAAAGCGGTCTGAGGGCGGAGCTCGTGACTCTTCAACCCTGACCAATGATAGTCTGAATCACAGAGCGTGATGCTAGCAGTACCCAGCGTCGCATCCGACGACTGCGGATTCACAACCGGGGGGTCGCGCTTCGAGCAATTACGAAATGTCAAGGAACTCTACACTAACAAAAACAAATATGACTTTCAATTTCGTTGAGTGGGTTGAATTTCCTAGAAACTGTAGTGGCATCGTAATCTCTACTATTCATTTACGAACTAGGTCTAGGTACATCTCTTTCACTCTCATTCAGGAGCTATAGTTCGGGTCAGCTTACTTAATACCATAAGGGTAAAACCTAACCATTTTTCCCCTATTTCTGCATATGCTGGTGGATTATAGTGATTTTCTAGCTCTCACGTTGAATTTTCTTCGGGCAAATCGCAATACAGCGAACGTAGAAGCTCCGCCCACGACCCCTTCCACTTTCCCCCTACTAGCTCACCAGACACTCTACGTGATAGGCGAGTGTTGTGTCGAATGCACATTTCATGTGGGTGGGGATAACTTCCCCTATTGGCGTTCGCTATATTGCGATTTAACCTTTTCTTTTACCAACTTCGTTTCGAATTTCGGGAACCGACAAATATTACAACTGACGCTTATTTTCTAACTGTTATGTTGGCAGCAATAACTTCGGTTTGCAGTAAAGTAAACTGATGAAAATGCAAGTGCCTAGGCTTGTGAATTAATAATTAATTAGTACTACCGTTATTAATATTAATATCAATACACAATTCAGTTCTGTTGCGTTGTGATTCCAATTCAACTCTATGTTCAGGTAAGTGTAATTAAATAAGAAATGACTTATAGACCTGCTTCGTATAAAACATGCACGTAAATATATTTGATATTTTAATTAAATTCTTCGTGTTTAGAGTTTTATTAAAATGTCCGAGAGGAAATAGCATTGTAGCTACTTCCCCAAGAAAGAAAGTGCTTACAAGTTTTTAAGTAAGGTGTGCATTTTAAAGTGGTGTTCTGTTTTCGGAATTCGTACTAATCATTTCACGTGATCAAACTACATTTTTAGGTTAGGTCTCGTGTATCGTAAACTGTTTAGTTAAAGCAATGAATTTCATCTTGCCAGACAAAACAAATTTTAATATTAGATCATACTAATCCTAATTACCAACATAATATGCGAGAAGTCCAGGAGGAAAATATACTATTTCATAATTTAGTGAACTATTTAGAAAACACCTCGCAACATAAAGATGAGATGTGGTAAATAAGTAAGACATTATTATTTTTAATTACTATATTATTATTATTATTATTATTATTATTATTATTATTATTATTATTATTATTATTTCAGTATGTATCATTGTGATATTTCCCTCTTTGGTGATAACTAGTTTTAGTTGGCAACACTGAAGAGACGGCCAAATTAGACTTTTAGCAACTACACTTACGTGATCCTTACTATGCTTAAGGGACACCAGGACTGAGTCTTTTTATAAAAATTGTAAAAAAAAATCGATTTTAGATTTTTTATACGATAAAATTCTTTGTTCAATTACGAAGTTGATATTAAGAGGTTTTCTTTCTCTACGTGTTGAGGTCCAGAAGCGATTTTTAGATACACCTGCTCCATATGTCAGTATTGTATCCCTCTTCACAAACTTGCATTTTTATCGAAGCTACATTTATGATGTTCAAAATGCTCCATGCGCAAGCAGTTTTCACCAAATCCAACTAAAAAATTCGTCCATGTCCATGCATATATTACCTGAGATAGGTCTATAACTTTGAAAAATGTTAAGTACCTTGAAAGTTAGGAGCTAAAATGAACAAGTTAATAAAACATGTGAATAAATAAATGTCTGGTCTTCAAAAATTGTTTGCGCTAAACTACCCTACATATCATGAATTTCTCAACGTTACAATATTTCCCGTCAATCATAGTTAGTATGACAAGATATGAACTTGCTGTATTTAAATGTAATGCGCATGGGACATTTTGATTATATCCCTAATTTTTCATAATTTAAATTAAAATTAACTACGAAATCAATAGTCCGATTGATGTGAAAATTTGTGCCGCCTTATTCTTAATGCATCTACCAAACAGTTAAAAAAAATGAAAGAAATCGAATTAAAATTGTAAAAATTTCAAAACTCAATCTTGGAGTCCCTTAAGAGATCCTCCTCCTCTAGATCTCCTCTCGGGTGTGGGCTCGATTCCCGCTTGGACTGATTATCTGGTTAGGTTTTTTCCGACGTTTTTCACAACCACAATGCGAATGTCAGGTAATATATGGCAAATGGGTATAGTACATGAGTTACCCATAGATTTAAAAAATACATGACTCGGTTAAGAGAGAAGTTTCATATGATATTCTTATTGAATTTGGTATTCCCAAGCAACTAGTTCCATTAATTAAAATGTGTTTCAGTGAAATGTACAGCAGAGTTCGTATAGGTAAGTTTCTGTTGGATGTTTTTACAATTCACTGCGGGCTAAATCAAGGAGATGCACTATCACCTTTACTTTTTAACTTTTCTCTAGACTGCGCCATAAGGAAAGTCCAGATAACAGAGAGAGTTTGGAATTGAAAAGGTTACATCAACTGCTTGTCCATGCGGATGACGTGAATATGTTAGGAGAAAATCAACAAGCGATTAAGGAAAACACGAGAATTTTACTTCAAGCAAGTGATGAGATAGATCTGGAAGTAAATTCCGAAAAGGCAAAGTATATGATTATGTCTCGTGACCAGAACATAATACGAATGGAAATATAAAAATTCGAAATTTATCCTTTGTAGAGGTGAAAAAATTCAAATATCTTGGAGCAACAGTAACAAACATAAATTACACTCTAGAGGAGATTAAAGGCAGAATAAATATGGGAAATGCGTGTTATTATTCGGTTGAGAAGCTTTTGTCATCCAGTCTGGTATCAAAAAAGCTGAAAGTTAGAATTTATAAAACACTTTTATTACAGGTTGTTTTGTATAGTTGTGAAACCTGGACTCTTACTTTGAGAGAGGAACATAGGTTAAGGGTGTTTGAAAATATAGTTCTTAGGAAAATATTTTGGGCTAAGAGAGATGTGAAGTTACAGGATAATGGAGAAAGTTACACAACGCAGAACTGCACGCATTGCATTCTTCACCTAACATAAATTCCAGACGTATTAGATGAGCAGGGCATGTAGCACGTATGGGCTAATCCAGAAATGCATATAGATTGTTAGTTGGGAGACCTGAGAAAAAAGTCTTTGGGGAGGCCGAGACATAGATGGGAGAATAATATTAAAATGAATTTGAGGGAGGTGAGATATGATTGTAGAGACTGGATTAGTCTTGCTGAGGATAGGGACCGATGGCGGGCTTATGTGAGAGCGGCAATGAACCTCCGGGTTCCTTGAAAACCATAGGAAAGAAGGAAGAATTAATATGTTTAGATTCAAGGCCTAGAACATTTGTTGTACAACCTAGATATCCCTAAAGCCCTTTATTTTTGTTTTGTACATTTTATATAAAGGTTCTATCTTTTCAGTTTATCCTTGCTATTCTTACTCAGCATTCAATATCTCTTAAACTTTTGCATTATTACTCCGACGTTACACACAAACAAAGATCTCTTGTGCTTCTTCATCATTTCATTCATTTTCAGATGTACAGTATATGTATGGATCATAAGCGTGCTAGAAGAAATTTAGTAGGCTGTAATACGGAATATAAATGCATTTTACGGCGTTCTATATCATTAAGAGTTCCAACACATTCCAGACTGCAATAATTCTTAACACACGGTCTTTTCGATCATCATCCAGAAGTTCTTGTGACGTGACGGATATATAATAATGACCCAGTCTCCCCTGCAGTCACAGATGAAATTAGATAGCTGCGTATTTGTAATGCGTTTCACGTTATATTTACACTACACACGCCATCGAGAGATGATGAGGTGATATGGCGATAATTAAGCAACGGTGAAGTAAGAACTAGTACAGGAAAAAAAAAATCGTGTTGTGTATAACCTACAGTATAGCAAGAAAATTCTTAATAATATTGTCCAAAACGTATATTTAAAGAGATTTTATTATAAACTATATTGATTTTATTACAAGTATTCTAGAGAAAATAAAAACTCGAGTGGGATTTAATTGACTATTACACGATTAGAAGAAAGTATATAAAGATTAGAAGTAACGAAGTACTCCAGTACAATAAAATATTAATTGACTTACGAAAATACAACTGCCTTCAAATGTATTATTGTACCATCCTAACATTACAAATATTACGCTAGATGCATGCTAGATAGCAATAGTGTGTTATGATTAGTTGTTTTCTTGTTATCAGTTGTGCAAACTATGGAATCTTCATTGGACTCTGTGGACGGTTAGTAGTCAAGAAGGCTCTGTTGATTCAATTTCATTTTTATTAAAACAGTTGCATTCCACTTCAGTTATCGGGTTCCCAGTAATCAAAGTCACTTAACAGATGATTTTCAATAAATCTTAGTATTAAACAATCTCTGATACGTGACTATCCATAATATCATATAGCAGAACCTATAACATAACCTAAATAATATATACAAGTGTTAGAAAAGTTTTGATTAATGATGATGACATAAAAAATAAACCTGAATAATTTTAAAAGGAATAACTATTGAAAGTACAATTTTTAAATTTGAATGTTTTATTGGTTGGTGGTTCAGTTAATGTTATATTGGACGTGAGCATAAAAGAAGTGGAACTCGTTGATGTAGGCCTACATGGTGTATTCCTCAACTTATTCAGGATTTCCGAATTCTTGTTCTTGAATGCCAATGCGAGTCATATTTGAAACTGCTGTGCATCGATTGGAGTGGTATGTAATTTTTGTTTTTGTTTGTTTGTTTGTTTTTTTTTTTTTTTGACGTCCAGACCAGTGTAGTTTGAAATGTTCGCAAACAAAGAAAAAATGCTAGAGTAGTGATAAAAATAAACAAATGCTAGGGAAGCGATAAAATTAAAAAAAAATGCTAGGGACGCGGTAAAATCGTGCGATATGCAGCCATGATTGGTTGAAAGAAATCCTTTCGTACCGTTTTATTGGTCAAAAGTATTATGACGTAGTAAAAGTGTAATAGTCAGAAGAAACTAATTTCTTCACAATATTTACTTACTTACAAATAGCCTTTAAGGTACCCGGACGTTCATTGCCGCTCTCACATTAGCCTGCCATCGGTCCCTATCCTGAGCAAGATTAATCCAGTCTTTACCATTATATCCCAATTCCCTCAAATCAATTTTAATATTATGCTCCCATCTACGTCTTGACCTGTCCAAAGGTCTTTTCCCCTCAGGTCTTCCAACTAACACTCTATATGTATTTCTGGATTCATCCATACTTCTTCTGTCATTGCTATTCTCCTTTCGACTTCCTGGCGTAGGCCATGTTACTGTCTGAAGCTATCCCACTTGTTCTACTACCGCATTTGGAAGTTGCACGTTTATCATCTTTACTTTTCTTTCGATAGCTATGGTCTTCGTCTTGTTTGAATTTACCTTAATCCCATACTGCTCACAGCTATTATTAGGTCCAGTAGCATATCACTTCGTATCATATACTTTTCTGCTAACACCACCATATCATCAGCAAATCTAATATTTTATTTTTCTTTCCATTACTATCACTCCTCCCAGTTCTTAAAATAGATAGGGGAGACTGATATACCTTCAGTATATTGCACCTTTGAACATTTTCTGTTCTTTAATTTCTGCTGCTACCTAGAGGACTCAAACTAAAGTAGATTGTAGAGAAAACCGCCAAGTTGCTCTGGTCTGATTTATTGCAAAGTATGAGTTTTGTGGAAAATACAAGTTTTTTAGTACCAAAAGTAAATAATTCTTTCATTGTTTTATGTTTTCTAACACGAAACGTGAAAATTGTATTTGTGCGAGATCGTGCGTATTTGCTTGTTTTCCGCACAGAACCAATACGCGGTAAGTGTGAAATAACACATTCAGTATTCCCAACGTAACACACATAACAATTTCCCTCTTCTTACCGCTTAAGCGCGACATTCATTTTACTGCTTTAGACTTTTAACATATTATTTTTAGAGACGTTTAACATAGTAATAATTATAAATTGGAAACTTACCACAGCAATTTCACCTAAATTGCAATGTTAATTATTGTTTTTAAATATTTGCAAAAATTAAGTAAAGTCTACTACTCCACGAAACTTATTGCATTCCTGATACAAGTAACATTAAGGAAGCCGTGAAAAAATCAACGAGATTCCAGATGCCGTTGTCATTACTGCAATATGTTATATAAATAATATTGTTAAAATATTCAAATGAAAAATAAATCATTACATAACCTTAGCGTTTGTTTTAAGTTCGCATTTATAGACTGGGGGGGAAAAAGACAGACGTATATCACGGCCTGCTGGAGTATAGTAAACACAGAAAACATTTTACAGCAAGAAAGATATTTTGGTGTTCCGAAGTTGTCGTCATTAAACACAAACCAACATGGAGATTCCATTGCAACTAATTAGAAATTCGTCTTTCAGGTATGTAATAAACGATCTTCCCACAAAATAATGTACGATACACGAGCGGTATGTTTGTTTTCATGTTCTCGGAAATTAAAAAAGCTCAACTACGTTTCGCTTTTTCAATCTTTTCCTCGACCATGAAATGTCAACATACCGCTCTTGTAACGTATATTACTATTGTGACTTTCAATCAATATAGTGTGTTCTCTATCATCTGGTGAGTAATACCATATTTCAATTTCCATGATTTATTCGAATCTCTAGTTTTGGCAGCCATATTTGTTTAAACATGCACTCTCTTGTATCTTGGAACACAAAACATCTTGTACCATGAAACATGTTCCAAGGTAGATGATGATATCGGTTTTTGTTTTTCTTTTATTTTAAGATCATGTTACGAAGTAATTCTGGACGTGAGAAGTCCCCAGTTGAACCGGATGCCTTACTGTTGCGTTATCTAGAGAGAAACCACCTCATACTCACTGAACTAGATCAATACCTAAATATGGAATTGCTGTAATTTATTTTCAATATTTGATCCATTAACAAGTATAATAAATTTATCATTGAATTGAATTAGTTCTATATTAAGAAAGCTGTTGAAGCAGTTATTGCTCCTCCAGGAAATAAAATCTCAATCAGAGCAGCCTGCTCTGGTTTATGATGGCAAATACATTTTAAATATGATCGTCAGTTTTTACAGCTGTATTCCCAACTATATTCCATGTGATCCAACTTACAAGAGGGTATGTTTCTAAGGTACATGTACCTGTTGTACCTTGGAACACATTAAATATCCCTTCATTTTATTTTCTTTTCATCCTTAATAGACCTGCAAAACAGTAAAATACATACAGGAAGTTTTAAAGTAATCTTCAATAATTATATCAAGCATTTTTTCATTTAAAAATTTCATTTTCCAAAATAAAAAAATAAAATAAAATAAAAAGTGAAAAGTATTTCTGGGTACAACAGTCTCCCCCCTTCATTAAATTCTCTAAGTAGTTATTAATTTTATTTATTTTGTTTTTATTTTATTTTATCATCCAGTAAGCTGTAAAAAAATCTGAAAGTTAGAATTTATAAAATAATTACATTACCGGTTGTTCTTTATGGTTGTGAAACTTGGACTCTCACTTTGAGAGAGGAACATAGGCTAAGGGTGTTTGAGAATAAGGTGCGTAGGAAAATATTTGGGGCTAAGAGGGATGAAGTTACAGGAGAATGGAGAAAGTTACACAACACAGAACTGCAAGCATTGTATTCTTCACCTGACGTATTATTAGGAACATTAAATCCAGACGTTTGAGATGGGCAGGGCATGTAGCACGTATGGGCGAATCCAGAAATGCATATAGAGTGTTAGTTGGGGGGCCGGAGGGAAAAAGACCTTTAGGGAGGCCGAGACGTAGATGGGAAGATAATATTAAAATGGATTTGAGAGAGGTGGGATATGATGATAGAGAATAGACTAATCTTGCTCAGGATAGGGACCGATGGCGGACTTATGTGAGGGCGGCAATGAACCTCCGGGTTCCTTAAAAGCCAGTGAGTAAGTTATTAATTTTATTACTTAACGCCTTGTATATCCACAAATAAATGCCTGAAAATATGTTATTTTTCTGTAAGCAAAGCTCATGTTTACTAGAATACGTAAATACTATCCCAGAGTGATTCCAAGAACGTGTTAACACAGTCTCTTGTTTTCGAAATTTCAACATCAACTTCCAGGAAGTTTAATTCAGAATTTAGCTATGAAAATTCAATATACAAATACAAGTCACACGTGTAATACGGGTAACAACATAGTTCAGCAGTTATCCCGTTTCATCTTTAACTGGAACGTAACGGTAGTATACAGTGCACGGCTTATTTCATTGGTAATCGTGGGTAAAACGAATTTATTGACCGTTATGTAGGTTATGAAGCGGCTAGGATATAAGATCGCAGTACTGAACGCTCTGTCTGAATGTGTAATAGCGTGTTCGGTTAATATTCAGGAGATATCGAAGGCCTACAAGGCCACTGTGATTCTGTGGTTTTCGACATCCTGCCAGAAATAATACAAGTACGTCCAAATAGTCCGTTAAACCAGGTTGAGTGAAGCGTGTTTATTTGCATTCACAAGATGCGGGTTCGATAATTTATATCTGCTACTACCTCTAATGTTAACAGTGATTTTTTTCTGCAACTCCTCCTTATTCCTGCAATAAATCCTATGTGCAAGATATACAATTGAATGGTGAATTTGCAAAACGACTTAAGTCCTTAGAAGTACTTCTGAGAAAATTAAAGAAAACTGTTTTTAGCCTCGTTGAGCCATATATTGTTACAATATAATTTTTATATGTAAGAGAAATAGTTTTATTATAAGAACTACCTGTACCCGTGCACTCCGCTGCACCTGTTAGAAATAAATATAGAGTAATTACATAATTAAAATAGGACATTTGATCCAGGGAACATTCGTGTTTGATAGAAAGATAAATCGTTTAATATGTTACTTAATTTAAATTGTATTTAAATAATTAAAATGCGGTCATTTTGGTCCAGAGAGCAATCATTTGGTGCAATGACAATTCCTTTAACATGTTTTTTAATTGTTATTACATACAACCATAGTTTAATGAAGACTGACATATCATTTAGTTTTAATGTGTATACTTTATATTACTTGCTATATGTTTCAGAAGTTACTGTAATAACATTGTAGAATTATGTCCATATAGAGACACTACACTTTCCAATGGTGAAATAATAATTAAACAATTAATTAGCTTCCGATATTACTTCATACAAACACAGAAACATTCTCTGTAGGCTATGTTTTAGCTTTCGATTGTTGTTGTCCAAGGCCCCTTATAGACGAAGTCATTTGTTTTTATTTCAGTACAGCGCCATAGATGGCGTTGTTATCGTAATTTTTAAACTCATTTATCTCATTAAATATCAGTCCTATCAAAATTTTGTATAGAATAAAACTTATCGAAAATTATTTTTAAGGAAACTTTTTTATGCAACATTTTTCATGAAAATCAATAATAAGCGAGATATTTCAATTTATTTCATTCAGGCCCCCTTATAACCACCGTTTTAAATAAAGTATTTTGAATACCATATAGCCTAAAATCTAAGTTACAATGAATTTAATTTATATTCCAATTTTCATATAAATCGGTTCAGCCATTATCGCGTGAAAAGGTAACAAACATCCAGACAGACAGACAGACATACAAACAAAAATTAAAAAAAAGCGATTTTCGGTTTCAGGATGGTTAATTATACATGTTAACACCAATTATTTATGGAAAATCGAAAATTACCAGAAAAATTTTGGCTACAGATTTATTATTAGTATAGATTCATACTTTTGTATTCTTCTTCAGGTCGTAAAAAATTTAATTATCTTCATTACTTAAGTTGTTCTGCAAATTAACTTCAATCCTGCGTTATAATTTTATTATTAGGTTACTGAAACATAAACATGTTTAACTAAATGTATTTATACCAAAATCATAAAATAACCTTATTGAAATTGTTGAACATCATTATTTTGAACAATTGGTTAATCACAAGAGCACAGACAACGCTTAGAAGTGTTATAGTGAGACCACAGCTTAGTTTCACATTTCAATTCTTTGTTGTCTCTCATGCTATAATATTTTCGTAAAATGTATTCACGTCTTCTTCATCACGAATGTATTTAAGTATTTTACGAATATCTTGAATTTAGGTTTCATTGATCGGGGATAAATCATTGTGTTGGAAAGTGTGGCGAAAGAATTATGCTGAAAATGATCAAGAAGTAGAAAGGGAATTGGTTGTGTCACTGGCTGAATAGAACTGCCTACTGAAGGATGCAGTGGAAGGAATGGTAAACGTGAGGTAAGTTCGGAGAGAATTACCAATGACAACAGACAAAAACAATTTGTCAGCTGAGTGTATGATTAAAATTACACATTATGTAAGTTTCTTCAGTACTTGACAGGAAAAACAACTTAAATCCACGACTAAAGGCGTTTTACCCCTTAACCAAATATTCTGCTGCTCATAAAAACTATACAAAAGTCTTGGATTAGAGTCATTTTGCTAATAAACGATGCCCCTTGCACCCAGTAACTTAATCCTCCTCTCAACTCAAAACTCCCAAAATGTGGACTTGAGTCGTTTTGCAAATTCACCATTCAATTTATCAATACGAAGAAAAAACATATTTATTCATCCTATGGCAGCCATACATAGGAGACTGTGAATTCTTACATTTTCGAAACAAAGAAATATAATTACATATAGGAGATTTTATTATTTGCTATATCACTATTTAAATTATTTAATAGAGCAAGAAACTGAAAATCGATAAATATGTCACATAGGAGTTATTGCAGGAACAATGACGAAATACTAGATCATTGTAATAAATTCAGTCATCGTCGAGTGAAATATTATATGTTCCTTTACACCAGTTTAAGGGTAAAAACCTACAGGAAATCTCTTTTCTCAAATTACTTTAAGAATTGCCTCTGTTTCCCTAACATAGTTTCATATTTGTGAAGTCTTTTAAATACAACATTTTCACTTTTGCCCTTTATGGCAGTGGTTCCCAAACTTTTTTTACTGACGACATACTTCAATGAACGTCCATGATATCGCGACACACTTGTTTGATTTTATTAATAGTTGCAGTAATAATGATAATAATAATAATAATAATAATAATAATAATAATAATAATAATAATAATAATAGAAACTAGTTCGATTAATTAAAATGTGTCTCAGTGAAACGTACAGCAGAGTCCATATAGGTCAGATTCTGTCAGATGCGTTTCCAATTCACTATGGGCTAAAGCAAGGAGATGCACTATCACCTTTACTTTTTAACTTTGCTCTAGAATATGCCATTACGAAGGTCCAGGATAACAGAGAGGGTTTGGAATTGAACGGGTTACATCAGTTGCTTGTCTATGCGGATGACGTGAATATGTTAGGAGAAAATCCACTAACGATTAGGGAAAGTACGGGAATTTCACTTGAAGCAAGTAAAGAAAAAGGTTTGGAAGTAAATCCCGAAAAGACAAAGTATATGATTATGTCTCGTGACGAGAATATTGTACGAAATGGATATATAAAAATTGGAAATTTATCTTTTGAAGAGGTGGAAAAATTCAATTACCTGGAAACAACAGTAACAAATATAAATGGTACTCGGGAGGAAATTAAACACACAATAAATATGGGAAATGTGTGTTATTATTCGGTTGAGAAGCTTTTATCATCTAGTCTGCTGTCAAAAAATCTGAAAGTTAGAATTTATAAAACAGTTATATTACCGGTTATTCTTTATGGTTGTGAAACTTGGACTCTCACTTTGAGAGAGGAACATAGGTTCAGGGTGTTTGAGAATAAGGTGCTTAGGAAAATACTTGGGGCTAAGAGGGATGAAGATACAGGAGAATGGAGAAAGTTACACAACACAGAACTGCACGCATTGTATTCTTCACCTGACATAATTAGGAACATTAAATCCAGACGTTTGAGATGGGCAGGGCATGTAGCACGTATGGGCGAATCCAGAAATGCATATAGAGTGTTAGTTGGGAAGCCGGAGGGGAAACGACCTTTGGGGAGGCCGAGACGTAGATGGGAAGATAATATTAAAGTGGATTTACGAGAGGTGGGGTATGAAGTTAGAGACTGGATTAATCTTGCTCAGGATAGGGACCAACGGCGGGCTTATGTGATGGCGGCAATGAACCTCCGGGTTCCTTAAAAGCCAGTAAGTAAGGAAGGAAGGAAGGAAGTAAGTGAGTAAATAATAATAATAATAATAATAATAATAATAATAATAATAATAATAATAATAATAATAATAATAATATTTATTTCTTCTGGAGAAAAAGGTGGCGGAACTCTGTGTAGAATACTTTATAGCGGACGGGGAGGTGATTACTGTTCACTGCACGGGAATTTTGTCGTTTTTAACCTCATTTTCGTCCAACTAAGACTTTCAAGGTCTAAGCGGAATTCAAAGAAAAGAACGTAGTTATTCACACATATTTCGGTTCCATGATGAAAAATGCAACAAAAAGGTGCCGGAACGCCGTTTCAGCGCGTTCCGCCAGAAAAAAGGCTTGATAACAACTTCTATGTAATATTGTAGACAGATCGAGGTTAACACGCAATCAAAAATTCTAAAAGAACAAGCAGCAAATTGAGTGGCATAAAAAAAACAAAAGTATGTGTCAAAAATCCCAACCTATCTATGCTAGATGTCCGATCAAAGATTATCGTTTTTGAAAATTCACCTATTTAAATTAATGTGAAGTCTGCACTTGGTGGGTTGCACAGAGTTTCTCTATACGTGGCCTTATGGTTGAAAAACTGAACTGAGCATAGCTGCAGGTGTTCACGTTTCATTGGTACAGTCTGTCTCAAAATAAAATGTACCATATCAAATAAAAAATGCGTTGTACAGAGACTTTCTGGATGGCATAAAATTTATTTTTCAAATCCAAAGTCCATAGAGATGCGCGAAACACCAGTGTGTCGCGATACACGGTTGGAAACCCCTGCTTTATGGTACAACCACAGACATTAAAAAAAACCTGTAAAAATTGCAATATTATAAAGAAAATGACATATCTGCTCTCCATAGCATCGCAGAATCACAAATCTTGTCTTAAATATAATGAAAAGAAAAGATTGTTAAACAATTTTGTTTTAAGATTGTTAAAAACTTTTGTGCGAGATCGTGCGTATTTGCTTGTTTTCCGCACAGAACCAATACGCGGTAAGTGTGAAATACCACATTCAGTATTCCCAATGTAACACACATAACAATTTCCCTGTTCTTACCGCTTAAGCGCGACATTCATTTTACTGTTTTAGGCTTTTAACATATTATTTTTAGAGACGTTTAACATAGTAATAATTATAAATTGGAAACTTACCACTGCAATTTCACCTAAATTGGAATGTTAATTATTGTTTTTAAATATTTGCAAAAATTAAGTAAAGTCTACTACTCCACGAAACTTATTGCATTACTGATACAAGTAACATTAAGGAAGCCGTGAAAAAATCAACAAGATTCCAGATGCCGATGTTATTACTGCAATATGTTATATAAATAATATTGTTAAAGTATTAACATGAAAAATAAATCATTACATAACCTTACCGTTTGTTTTAAGTTCGCATTTATAGACGGGGGGGGGGGGGAGACAGACGTATATCACGGCCTGCTGGAGTATAGTAAACACAGAAAACATTTTATAGCAACAATGTTGAAGAAAGATATTTTGGTGTTCCGAAGTTGGCGTCATTAAACAGAAACCAACATGGAGATTTCATTGCAACTAATTAGAAATTCGTCTTTCAGGTATGTAAGAGAGGATCTTCGCATAAAATAATGTACGATACACGAGGGATATGTTTGTTTTCATGTTCTCGGAAATTAAAAAAGCTCAACTATGTTTCGCTTTTTCAATCTTTTCCTCGACCATGAAAACGTCAACATACCGCTCTTGTAAGGTATATTACTATAATTTTTATATTTTTATTTTTATTTTGCATTTTTATGAACAGAAACAAAAATTGCACACCTATTTTTAACTTATTCTTTAATTTGTAATTTGATAATATCCTCTCACAGAATTATTCGTATATAATATGAGAATATGGGCTGAAAAGTTTATTCAGTTATCTTTATTTTCGTTTGAGATATTACATATTAAATGTTGAGAAAATGTAAAATAAACTCCGGAAATTCAACGGAGAATTTTGAGCACAGAGTAAAGGGACTGGAATACAGCAGCTATTTAAAAATGGCGTAAAATAAATTATTTTCTTCCTAGCGATCTTGAAATTTCGCTCACATGAAGTCAATACTATGAAGTATTTTTAGGCTAAAAATAAAAAAAAAATGTTAATTTTGACACATATTTTGTCATTCCTGTAGGTCTTCCCCTTAATTCATGCACATATTTATGCGACTTCCAACAAATAATTCCGATACGGTACATATTTTGGACACTTTATATTGAAATTTCTTTTTAAAAAATTCACTTGAAAATCACTAATTTTTTAAAACAAAACTTTGCATGTATAAAAAATGTCGCGTTATTTCGCGACTTTAAATTTCATTTTGACCTGCAAGAGCTTAAAACAATATTCTTGTTTTATCAGTTGAAGCCTATTGTGTGAATCCGTTGTTTTCTAAAATTAGGCATCTCTAATTATTTATTTCTGTTAATGGTGTTAAAAGTGTCGTGCTTCTATCTGGGAACCGCATATCAATTACTGCTATATATTTTAGCTTCCCACATCATTGATTTATTTCTATCGATTTTCCTACAATCAAATGCTCAAAGTACTTAACTTTGCCTTCAATTAAAAACAAACAACCTTTCTTTCCGCTTTTGTTCACTGGCTTTGTTTCAACGTGTGTACTTAATCACAGAACAACAAACACTAAAGTAAATTAAAATGGAAACTCGAGTGGAAACTTATGAAATATTCTGCAACAATGAATAAATACTAAAACGTACAGTTGAGTTCATGCTATTCAGAGTATATTTTCATCGCCCAATTAACACAATTTAGTAAATGAAAGACATTTTAATTAATAACAGTTTACAAACAGCTATGTTATGTTGCAAACACGTGAAACCTAACAACGCAATTGCTCAATTCGTGCAATTTTTAAATCAAGTTAAACGTAGAGCTGTCGATCGACTGAAAGTATTGATCGGTTATCCTAATGCCTTTTATCGATTAACCGGTCGATTAATCGATAAAAAGCATTCGTTAAAATAGGTTACAGGAGGTTTTTTAAGGAGTCTTAGGGTGCTATTCATAGACATTTCGCAGCACGCGCTCCGAGCGTACTAAGCTAGCCCCGGCTATCCACTGGTTACTAGTTCAGAATTCAAATCATATCTTATCGCTAAAACTGGTTTATGAATACGAAAAATATTGATCATCCACCGGAAGCCCGCGCTAAAAATGTCTATGAATACGGAATTTAAAGGCCAAATAAAAAAGACGAAATAAGAAATTAAGATGTCCAAGGAAAAGTGAGTGAAGAAAGAATAATGTTGAAATTGATGAGGAAGAAAAAAATAATTTAGCTAGATCTTTGGCTAAGAAACTGAATACTGAAGGATGCACTGGAAGAAATGGTGAACGGGAGAAAAGTTCGGGAAAGAAGAAGATATCAGATGATAGACGCCATTAAGATCGTGTGCACAGAGTAAGACCAAGGCGGAAAATAGGAAAATTGGAGAATGCTGGGTTTGCAGTGAAAAATGTCCCTGGCAACAAAACTGTGATGAAATTATTGCCTTAAATTTTTTTGAGTCTCTGAACGTAATAATAAGTACATTACGTCTTCTTCTTGGCTGCAGAAGTGTCGAACATTTTTTTCCTATGAATACCTTCGAGGGAAAAATTGTTCCGGGGCCGGGTATCGAACCCGGGACCTTGGTTAAACGTACCAACGCTCTCCCAATTGAGCTACCCGGGAACTCTACCCGACACCGATCCAATTTTTCCCTCTATATCCACAGACCTCAAAGTGGGCTGACAGCCGTCAAGCAACCAACATTGAGTGCACACTAACTCTGTGTGACATAGATTGTGGTTTTCTGTTACGTACAGTGACGTGTATTATGCAAATCCCGGGTAGCTCAGTTGGGAGAGCGTTGGTACGTTTAACCAAAGGACCCGATTTCGATACCCGGCCACGGAACAATTTTTCCCACGAAATTATTGAAATTAACTTTACAGGAGTCGAAATTGCGATAGAAAATCTGAAAAAGTACAAGTCTCCAGGTATCGATCAAATTCCAGCAGAATTAATACAAGAGGGCGGAAGCGCATTATATAGCGAAATTTATAAACTTGTACTTGCTATTTGGGAAAAGGAAATTGTACCAGAACAATGTAAGGAGTCCATAATTGTACCTATTTTTAAAAAGGGGGACAAAACCAACTGTGGTAACTTTCGAGGAATATCACTTTTGTTGACGTCGTACAAAATTTTGTCCAATATTCTTTTGAGAAGATTAACTCCGTACGTAGATGAAATTATTGGGGATCATCAGTGCGGTTTTCGGCGTAATAGATCGACTATTGATCAGATTTTTTGTATTCGACAGATAATGGAGAAAAAATGGGAGTATAAGGGTACAGTACATCAGTTATTCATAGATTTCAAAAAGGCATATGACTCGGTTAAGAGGGAAGTATTATATGATATTCTTATTGAATTTGGTATTCCCAGGAAACTAGTTCGATTAATTAAAATGTGTCTCAGTGAAACATACAGCAGAGTCCGTATAGGTCAGTTTCTATCTTATGCTTTTCCAATTCACTGCGGGCTAAAGCAGGGAGATGCACTATCACCTTTACTTTTTAACTTCGCGCTAGAATATGCCATTAGGAAAGTTCAGGATAACAGGCAGGGTTTGGAATTGAACGGGTTACATCAGCTTCTTGTCTATGCGGATGACGTGAATATATTAGGAGAAAATACACAAACGATTAGGGAAAACACGGAAATTTTATTTGAAGCAAGTAGAGCGATCGGTTTGGAAGTAAATCCCGAAAAGACAAATTATATGATTATGTCTCGTGACAAGAATATTGTACGAAATGGAAATATAAAAATTGGAGATTTATCCTTCGAAGAGGTGGAAAAATTCAAATATCTGGGAGCAACAGTAACAAATATAAATGACACTCGGGAGGAAATTAAACGCAGAATAAATATGGGAAATGCGTGTTATTATTCGGTTGAGAAGCTCTTACCATCCAGTCTGCTGTCCAAAAATCTGAAAGTTAGAATTTATAAAACAGTTATATTACCGGTTTTCCTGTATGGTTGTGAAACTTGGACTCTCACTCTGAGAGAGGAACATAGGTTCAGGGTGTTTGAGAATAAGGTGCTTAGGAAAATATTTGGGGCTAAGCGGGATGAAGTTACAGGAGAATGGAGAAAGTTACACAACACAGAACTGCACGCATTGTATTCTTCACCTGACATAATTAGGAACATTAAATCCAGACGTTTGAGATGGGCAGGGCATGTAGCACGTATGGGCGAATCCAGAAATGCATATAGAGTGTTAGTTGGGAGACCGGAGGGAAAAGACCTTTAGGGAGGCCGAGACGTAGATGGGAGGATAATATTAAAATGGATTTGAGGGAGGTGGGGTATGATGATAGAGACTGGATTAATCTTGCTCAGGATAGGGACCGCTGGTGGGCTTATGTGAGGGCGGCAATGAACCTTCGGGTTCCTTAAAAGCCATTTGTAAGTAAGTAAGTAAGTAAGGGAGTTATTCCTGAAAGCTTGATTTGCATTTTTTTCCTATGTTTTCCTTTCCTGTTCTTTAACTTGCAAACTTTTTAAGGGTAAATGAAGAAACGTCAAGTATCCGTTATTAGTTAAAGAAAATCCTAACCAACACCAAGATAAACCCATCTGATCTTCCTTGCAATTAACTCTAGTATACTTGTATTTTTTTTATCCTCATACCATTTTCATATCCCTATAATTTTAATTAACGATCATAACTTAATTCTCTATGAAATTCTCGACTAGTTATCCAGTTGCTCCTCTTGTAAAGAGTGAAAAGTAATTAAACCGACAAACTCCGGGAGACACCGAAACAAACGATTTTGTCTGATGTTATATTTTCCTCAGAGGCTTTACTAAACCGTCAGAAGGCGTATGAGTTCTTCAGTTCATGAAGACTCTACGGGAGCTATGCATAGACACTTCGCTAGCCCGCGCTACGAGCGTGCTAAACTAGCCCCGGCTATCGACTGGTTACTTGTACAGGATTCATATCATATCGCTAACACTGGTTTATGAATACGAGAAACTTTAGTTCGCTTATCATCCACCGGAAGCCCGCGCTAAGATTGTCTATGAATATGATCCCGTAAATTCACATTTTGTTATATACGTCTTGACCCAGTGCAGTGGTTTAGTAAACCGGTCTGATGGTGCAGATATTTGCTGCAGTAAGGGAAGTAAACGATAATGCTGAAGTCTTTCACCGCGTTAGACAATCCATGTTTAGCCTACGTATTTTGCTTACAGGTCAATGGAGGTATTTTTGAACAAGTTTTGGTCGCCGTCGGTAGCGTAGTTGGTATGGTGCTGGACTTCTATGCTCGAAGTTGCGGGTTCAATCCCGCTCGAGGTCGATGGAATTTAAGTGTGTTTAAAAATGCGACAGGCTCAGGTCAGTAGATTTACTGGCATGTAAGGCATGTGAAAGACCTTCTGTGGGACAAAGTTCCGACACACCGGCGACGCTGCTATAACCTCGGGAGTTGCGAGCGTCGTTAAATAAACCACCAGTTTCTTAAACATCTTTTGTAGTGATTTTGATGTGTACTTTTTAATAAGAGACTCAAGCAATACAGCATTCCAATGGTTTATGTTACATTATGATCTAGTGCCCTCGCGAAATAATCTCTCACAGCACAATATGATATTAAAGAAAAGTGTTTGTATTGGTGTCTTACTTAACTTCCTATAGTTTATCAACAGTAATCTCACTAGAGATTTTGATTTATCTAGAGTAAATCAAAATTCGAGTAGGATTTAATTAACTATTACACGATTAGAAGAAAGTATATAAAGATTAGAAGTAACGAAGTACTCCAATACAATAAAATATTAATTGACTTACGAAAATACAACTGTCTTCAAATGTATTATTGTACAATCTCAACATTCCAAATATTACGCTAGATGGCAGTAGTGTGTTATGATTAGCACTTTTCTTGTTATCAGTTGTGCCAACTATGGGATCTTCATTGAACTCTGTGGACGGTTACTGGCCAAGAAGTATTTGTTGATTCAATTTCATTTTTATTAAAACAATTGCATTCCAGTTCAATTAACCGGATCCCAGTAATCAACGTTACTTGACAGATGATTTTCAATAAATCTTAGTATATTAAACAATCTCTGATACGTGACTATCCATAATATCATATATCAGAAGCTATAACATAACCTAAATAATACAAACGAGTGTTAGAAAAGTTTTAAATAGGGATGATGAAATAAACAAGAATAGTTTTAATTAACGATGTTGAAATAAAAAATATACATGAATAATTTTAAAAGGAACAATTATTGAATACACAATTTTCAAATTTGAATGTTTTGGTGGTTCAGTTTATGTTATACTGGACGTGTGCGTAAAAGAAGTGAACTCGTTGATGTACATGGTGTATTCATCAACTTATTCAGGATTTCCGAATGGTGCTCTTCATTTATTTGTAAATAGGGTTTCAGGAAAGATGCATAGGTATGACCAGTGATCTTTATTAATTCTTGTTCTTGAATGCCAATGCGAGTCATATTTGAAACTGCTGTGTATCGACTGGAGTGGTTTGTAATTTTTTTTTTTTTTTTTTTTTTGACGTCCAGACCAGTGTAGTTTGAAATGTTGGCAAACAAGGAAACAAATGCTAGGCTAGTGATAAAAATAAACAAATGCTAGGGAAGCGATAAAAATTAAACAAATGCTAGGGACGCAATAAATTTTGTGCGATAAGCAGCCGTGATTGGTTGAAAGAGTCCTTTCGTACCGCTTTAGTGGTCAAAAGTAGTATGACGTAGTAAAAGTGTATTAGTTAGTTTAATTACTTTTCACCATTTGTTTCGTTGTCAAGTGGCTTAAGTCAAAAAACCTTGTTTTAAGAAAAACGGGGTTTTGCGTTTCTTACAGTTAAAAAAATTATAGTAACCATCTCTATATTGATGGTGAAATATAATTATATGATGGGATAAACGTATAGGCCGGCAGTCCAAGTGCAGAAGTACCTGATTTACTTCATTAGGCACAAAACGGGGGACGAAAATGATTTTGTGCTCAAACTTCTAATGTGCTCTGTTTGTAGATTTATATACTATGGACTTCTTCACTTGTCAAATTAAAGCTT
Organism: Periplaneta americana; assembly: GCF_040183065.1. Taxonomy (NCBI): domain Eukaryota; kingdom Metazoa; phylum Arthropoda; class Insecta; order Blattodea; family Blattidae; genus Periplaneta; species Periplaneta americana. Next base: position 26,034,625 of record NC_091132.1, on the reverse strand, counting down.
GTATTTATGTACAAAGTTTGTGTGGCATAGCAAATGTTATATGATATCTCTATTCAATAGTACTTTCCAAAGTTTTGTTCGGTTAACAGTATTGACTAACCTTTTCATAATCAACGATTGCATTGTATATTAAACTCCATATATTATTATTATTATTATTATTATTATTATTATTACTTACTGGCTTTTAAGGAACCCGGAGGTTCATTGCCGCCCTCACATAAGCCCGCCATTGGTCCCTATCCTGAGCAAGATTAATCCATTCTCTAACATCATATCCCACCTCCCTCAAATCCATTTTAATATTATCTTCCCATCTACGTCTCGTCTCCCTAAAGGTCTTTCTCGCTCCGGCCTCCCAACTAACAATCTATATGCATTTCTGGATTCGCCCATATGTGCCACATGCCCTGCCCATCTCAAACGTCTGGATTTAATGTTCCTAATTATGTCAGGTAAAGACTACAATGCGTGCAGTTCTGTGTTGTGTAACTTTATTCATTCTCATGTAACTTCATCCCTCTTAGCCCCAAATATTTTCCTAAGCACCTTATTCTCAAACACCCTTAACCTATGTTCCTCTCTCAAAGTGAGAGTCCAAGTTTCACAACCATAAAGAACAACCGGTAATATAACTGTTTTATAAATTCTATCTTTTAGATTTTTTGACAGCAGACTGGATTATAAAAGCTTCTCAACCTAATAATAACAGGCATTTCCCATATTTATTCTGTGTTTAATTTCCTCCCGAGTATCATTTATACAGGGACATCATTTTATTTTTACTTGCATTTTTATTGTACCTGCATTTCTGAATGTACTTCACTGTCACCCCTTCACTAATGTCCTTGTTCCCGTCAGACACACAAACTTACGGCCGCTGTTGCATTCGAAGTCTTCAAGCAGTGAAGTAAACACTGCAGTGTATAGTGTGTTTCAGAACTATGATTGCTTTTTCTATAGAAGAAAGAACCTATATTAATAATATCGTACTAAAAAATTATATTCATGAAACGATAAATTCAATTTCAGAGAATATGCTTCAAAATATTTTTAATGATATGCGTACTGAATTGAAGCCTGCATTGTAATGAACGGCAACCATTTTCAGCAACCTGTTTAAAAATTCAGATTAGCTTTTTTTGAATTGAGGTGTCTAGAAGCAAAGGAATGCTAGTGACATTTGTAATAACATGAGTTAAGTGCATCCAGTGTAAGCAAAAGTATCTAAAATTTTAGTGACAAAGGGATATTTTAATCGCATTACACATTAAGATTTAAACAAAAATTTCACCGATTTTACGAAAGCTTAAATATTTAAATCCCATTTTCTCAAAAGTAACCGAAGTACACTTACAGCCCTTTACTTATGACCCCCTCAATTTAAATGCACTCTCTATATTGTATTTTAACATCAATAATTAATATGCTAAATAAAGTAGACATTACATAACGAACACAGCCGCCTGAAAAGTTGAGTTTTTGAAAAAAAAAAAATGTTACTACTCTACTGTATTTTGATAAATTCCGTAAAAGTGATGATCAAACTGAAAATCGTAATATCGTACTTCCCTACAACATAAATGGATACACTACTTTTCTCTCCTCCTATACCTAGTAATATGATTTGTTTACATATTGCACTAGTAACATCTAACTCCTGTAATGGAAGGGGGCAACAGTGTTTCCGAGTATAGCCAGCTTAATGTTAAAAATGTTGGTAAAAATAAAGTTATGTCCCTGTAGTAGTAGGCCCTTAATAATAATAATAATAATAACTACTATTACTACTACTACTACTACTACTACTACTACTACTACTAATAATAATAATAATAATAATAATAAAAATAAAACGTGCCCCATAATTACACTATCGAAAAATCGAGATTCTTTTTGAAGCTCAATATCACAGTCTGAATATTGCCACATAGCAAAAACTAGTTCAGAGGTACGTCCTAAACACGGATTTCAATGTCTGACGCAACTCGTTAAGACAACGTCTGAAATTAGAATCTGACGTCACAAAGTTACAAGAATATCGGTATTGCAAGTTTCCCTGTGACGGAGATACATAAATCCCTGATACCGATGCCGTCAGATCTCAGATCCATACAAGCATCGTGAGGCTCCGTCTCTCTGAAATATTAGCGGGGGGTGGGGTGGTTGGAAGGGGGTTGAGGGCTCCGTATTAGTCAAACTTGACTCACCCGATCCGGTTGATGAACAGATGAAGTAAGGCCCGACTCTGCCAAGTTGCGTAGAGCTGATTCGATGGCTTCTGGTTTGAGAAGTTTACTTTTCTGATGCCTGCTGTCACAGAATGAGTAGCGAAACTGTTTAGAATGCGCTAGTCTAGCTTCGCCCTGTCTACACCCTCGCTTTGTAACGTCAATCAACTACAATATTATGTAACTCACAGCGTATACTCACTGGTTCGGAAAATTTGTTACGACCGGAAAATTGCTATTGTTGTCTGAGTCGTAGAATGAAGTGCAGGCCTTCGCTCCGCGATTACTTTCTGATGCCTTCAAAGCAGATTACAGACTTGCGGACATTGATAATCCAGTTTACGAAACAAGAACGTGACTACCATGAAATTCCATGCCAGTCACAAGTTTATAACTCTGGGATCACAATATGCGCTAATGGAAAGCTATGTTCTGATGATCTGTTGTTGTGTCACGTTTTGAAATGCCGGCAGCCCATTCCACCAGTCCCTACGTGTTCACACTGTTGCCCAAGTTGTCATAACAACGGAGTTTCAAATCCAAGCTGTACAAACTGTCAATATTTAATCACGTCCCTCCCTGTATGTGTAGCACTTGGGTTCAACACCACACAATTGAGTGACTTCATTAACACTCAATAAACATACATTCGTCCCCCCAACAATCCATAAACCTACTTGCACCAAGATATCACTTCAGTAAATTATTCGAAATTCGCACACAGTTTAGGTAGAGTTTTTATGTACACATTTCTTGAGCACTCCATAAAACACCACTGTTAAAAATTTCACTCGTTTTTAGTAAGTTAGTAGCTAAGATACAGACACATTTAAGAATATGGAAGCATTTTAAAAGCGTTCTGTAGTTTTATTATAACTTTATACCACACGCTTTGCACTCAAAGTGTTTAATTTTCATTCTACATGAAGTTACTGCAACTATGAAAAAAAGTAAAGAGACGTGTGTAAGCCCCTCCTCTTGAAACAAGAGTATTAATTTCAAACCAACGTTTGTGGATCGACAAAACACTCTTTAATTATTCAGTAAGTCTACACATTAAAGCTCCATCTACTGGTATCTACCCTCTCTATGCCGCATTGGCCTTTTAGAACTCGGATACAACTTAAGATATGCACACTTACACCGTAACGGATTGAAAATATCTTAATAATTAAATATACTTTACAATAAAATTTATAGTATGATTTACAATTTTTAAGGTCAGAAAATTCTCTCAAATATTCTAGGTTTACTATTAAATGTAAACATTTATAAAATAAATTTCAAAATGGCATGGTGTTGTGTTGAAGTTTGTATGAACGCGAAATAAATTTTCTATAACGGTCTTTCACTTAATTACTGAAATTTGATACTCCTTTTAAAATATCAGAGAGACTCGGAAATGAGATTCTCGTACAGATAAGACGGGAGTAACGTAAAGTGACGTGTTGATAGGGGTTATGCGACGTTTTAATGGTCTTATGTATATGGAGGAACACTTTTCAGACAACACAGCAAACTGGTAATGTATTACTCCCTTTCACTCTTTTTTATATGTTTTACCATTAAACAACAAATTAAAACGAAATTTGTGAGTATTAATATAATATAGACTGCTGAAATATTTCCCTAATAACTGTTACAAAGTTAAAATGTCTCTAATGATATATTCTATCTCTACTGCTGAATTTTACGACATAGTATCGTAAACACAAGGAAAATATATTTAAATTAATTAATATAATTTTATCTTTACTTCCGTTCCGATGAAATTCACGAGGAATTTACTGCATTACAAGTTGTGTTGTTTGTAGAATTACCTTAGATTCCTGTCTCAGCAATTAACTGTAATGTTTGTAATACACGACATACATCAGTTAAGGAGAGGGTTACACACACATAGAGCACCACGGAAAACTTAGTCCTCGTTAACACTAATTAACAAACCACTTTGGTTGCGTCTTTGTCAGTCAAGAGAAGCAAACAAGATGCTGTTCTCTTTGAACTCGCAGTTTCCTTGCATAAACTAAGCGCCTTTACGGGAGAAATCGCGCCAGACACACATGATACGATAAACAACTCTAGTCAGTATTTTACTTCAGTTTTCAAGTGAAAGAATATAGTTTTCTTCAGCGTAATTATAAGTGTTTAGTCTATAACATAAATCACATCCAAAAAAGAACCTTATTAAGAAATCGTATCACGTTGTGAAGTAGTTATCCACTTTATAATAAATGCAAGTACGCGGGAGTTAGTCTAGAAACACTGACCCGAAGGGGTGGAATTTATGTTCAGTTTTAAGCACTAGGACTCTTCTCAATGACTGGGAAAGTCACTGCACTGCGCTGACATTTTATCTTGAAGCTGGTTTAACGCGATCTGTACAGTACCGCCGCGAAATTGACTGTTGAAAAAAATAGAAGAAGACAACTTGGTGGGGTAACTTTTACAGTTGTGAAAAGCCGCTCGAGTTGGATGTTAAGCTTTAGATGTGAATTGTCTGCCTGCGGCAGTTACACTTCCACTATTCAGCGGGGTCCGTTATTACATCGCCGCCGCCTTCGTCTTTAGGCTCAGCCTGTTTTTCTTTTTTGGGGGGGGTGTTTGAGAGAAGAGAGCGCGACGCTGCTACCTAGCTCTCGTTCGGAACCCGACTGAAACTCCTGTGCTGTAACGACGTCTCTCTCTCCTGCAGAGAGAGTGAGGGGGAGGGAATCTCCTCTCTCTCGCGCGCATGTTCGCTTGGACTCACGGCGGCGCCCTGTGGGCAACCCCCTGTAGTTGGTAGCCAGGGCGCACTGTGTGGCGCGGGTCCGTAAACGGACACCCGGCACCCCCTCCCACCGGGTGACGTCACAATGGATAGCGAATTGTTACAGTGTTCGGGAAGGGGTGGGGAAAGGCAGCGCTAATTATTGTTGTCACCATTCTCGAAGAGAGAAGTTCGCAAGTGCTATTGCCTCGCGTGTTGAGGGTGTGGAGGTATCCCGTTTCTTCCATCGCCACGTCGGGCGTTATAAAGTGTACATCCGTCCGGAAAGAACTGTGGGTCAAGGCTCGACGACATTCGTACACGGACAGGAACTTAGTGTCGCCTAGTGTTGCACCTAATGTAATGAATATGGCCCGGATTTTTAGGTTTTCATGAAAGCAATTTTAGCCTTTTATTATCATACCTCTGTAATTTGGTCACCCACTTGCAAATCACACAGTAATCAAATTGAAAAAAGTTCAAAAACGATTCCCTAGATATCTGTATTTTAGAAGATATCATTGTTCGGCCTTCCATTACAAAATTTCGCACAACAATCTACTTGCTGAATTTAATTTAATGTCTCTTGCCAGTCGTAGATTACTTGCTGAGCAACTTTTATTATATAAAATATTCAACGGTCTACTGGATAATAGCGAAATATTATCACAAATCCAGATTAACGCTAGAACATCACATTTAAGAAATCGTCAATTGTTATATTATAAAAAAAAAGCAAACACTTCATCACATAACAATTCACCAGTGTTAAAAATGTGTTCAAATTTCAATGAAATATGTAAAACATGGGATCTAGATTTCTGCATTTCTTACATGGAATACAAACATTTTCTTATTAATATACTGAAGGTAGTTGATTTTATATAATATTGCTATTTGTTACTCTGTAATTTGCCAATTATAGCTACATTTTACATTTTTGGCTATGATATCTATATTTAACTATTTTTCATTTATTTTGTTTTGTATATTTTTCATTAATATCTATACACTGTATCTTTTGTTTAGGTAGTATCTATTTGTCTGTTTTTTTTTTCCTTTTCTCATTTTCCATTTTAATTTGTATTTACATTTGTATCTGTTTCATCTCTTTTTTAATGTTATATGCAATTCTATGTTTTTTAACGAATATCTGTACTGTGTATTGTAATTGGGGCTTTGCCCTGTTATATAAATAAATAAATAAATAAATAAATAAATAAATAAATAAATAAATAAATAAATAATAATAAATAAATAAACAAATAAATAAATGAATAAATTAATAAATAAATACATTCATTCATTCTTCATTCAGTATTCTGCCCAAGGGCAGAACTTTCACTGCAAACCTGTCTTTCTTCAATCTTTCTTATTTTCTGCCTTCTTCTTTGTCTCCTCATATGACACATATAACTTGATATCATTTAGTGCTCGGGAAAAGTGGCACAAGTCAAAAATGTTAATTTTTCTGGAGAAGGAAAAAAAACTGTCTTTACATTGGTTTATGTCGATTTGATTTTCTTCTGCATGAATTATTGTAATGGGATAAATACTTATATCTCTTTTCCCAAGCGAGCAGATGATCCGTAAGTTGCCAATAAATAGTAAAAAAATGTTTGTGGAAACTGACTTACGCCACTTTTCCCAAGCACTGCAGATTTGATATCTTCTTCTGCCCCGAACTCTTCTCCCGTTCACCATTCCTTCCAGTGCATCCTCCAGTAGGCAGTTTCTTCTCAGCCAGCGACCCAACCAATTCCTTTTCCTCTTCCTGATCAGTTTTAGCATCATTCTTTCTTTACCCACTTTTTCCAACACAGCTTCATTTCTTATTCTACGTATGTAAAGATTAATTTTTGGTCCTACAGAATATATCTGTTATGGTAACAACGATTATTAGAGGAAAAAATTCTCTTCGACGCCGGGGATCGAACCCGGGTCCTTGGTTCTATGTACCAAGTGTTCTAATCACTGAGCTACGCCGAAGTTCAATCCACAGCACCGGATCGAGGAGAGGGATTCGAGCACTTGGCACATAGAACCAATGACCTGGGTTCGATCCCCGGCGCCGGAGTGAAATTTTCTCCTCTAATAATCATTTCTTATTCTGTCTGTCCACTTCACACGTTCCATTCTTCTCCATATCCACATTCCAAATGCTTCTCTTCACTTCGTCGTAATGTCCATGTTCCTGCCCCCATAAAATGTCACACTCCATACAAAGCACTTCATTAGTCTATTTCTCTTTTCAGAGGTCCGCAGAAGATGCTCATTTTTCTATTAAAAGCTTCCTTGGCCACTGCTATCCTCCTTTTGACTTCCTGGCAGCAGCTCATGTTACTGCTTATAGTACACCCCAAGTATTTGAAGCTGTCCACTTCCTCTAATGCCTCATTTAAAATTAGCAAGTTTATCTTCTTCATTTTCCTTCCTATGACTGTGGTATTCGTCTTGTTTGCATTTATCTTCATCCCATACTGCTCACAGCTGTCATTTAGCTCCAGTAGCATATTCCTAAGTATCATGTCCTCTTCTCCTAATATCGCCATATCATCAGCAAATCTTATACACTTTATTCTTCTTCCTCCTACTATCATTCCTCCCATGTTCTGAAAACAGTTCTTCACTAAATCCTCCAAGTAGATGTTGAACTGAGAAGGATGCTGCGATATTCATTCTTAATGTAGTTCAGTTATGAATTTTTTTTTTCCTTTAATTGAGTTTGGCGAAAGACTTACAGATTTAAACAAAATAATAAAAATATAGGGTACAGTGAAGATATTGAAGTTCGTACTAATTATTTCATGTTGTCAAACAAAATAAAGATATAGGTTAGATCTCACGTACATTGTTGAGTCATACATGGGAATGAATTTCATGTTTCCAGACAAAATAAGTTTTAATATTGGATCATTCATAAATAAAGAAATTTATTATTATTATTATCTTCTTCTTCTTCTTCTTCTTCTCATCCAGTCTGATTTCGAAAAACACTAAAAGTTAGAATTTATAAAACAGTTATATTACGGACTAGCCGTACCCGTGTGCTCCGCTGCATCCGTTAGAAATAAATATAAAGTAATTACATAATTAAAATAGGACGTTTTATCCAGGGAACATTCGTGTTTGATAGAAGGATAAATCGTTTAATATGTTACTTAATTTAAATTGCATCCAAATAATTAAAATGCGATCATTTTGGTCCAGAGACACTCATTTGGTGCAATGACAATTCCTTTAACCTGTTTCATAATTTTTATTACATGCAACCATACTTTAATGAATATTGACATCCTTTAGATTTAATGTGTATATTTTATTTTACTTGTTATAGGTTTCCATTGAATTATGGTAATAACTTAATTTTAACCCTTGTTTTCTACGTATTCAGTAAATGGCGCTTGGCCCAATATGGTTGTGAACCCTTCAAATAACTTAAATTATATAATATAATATTACATATTATATTATATTATATTATATTATATTATATTATATTATATTATATTATATTATATTATGTTTATATCAGAAGTTGCTGTAATAACATTATACCATTATGTCCACTAGAGAAACTACACTTTCCAATGGTGAAATAATAATCAATTATACAAATCTGTTAATTTAGCTTCCGATATTACTTCATACAAACACAGAAACATTCTCTATAGGCTATCTTTCATAGCTTTCGATTGTTGCTGTCCAAGGCCCCTTATAGACGATGTCATTTGTTTTTTAATTCATTACACGGCCTTAGATGGCAGTTATTTTAATTTTAAAACTCATTTATCTCATTAAATATCAGTCCTATCAAAGTTTTTCAAGGAATAAAACGTATCGCAAATTATTTTTAAAGAAACTTTAGTTATGTAACATTTTTTTAATAAAAATCAATAATAAACGAGATATTTCGATTTATTTAATTCAGGCCCCCTTATAACCCCCCCTTTTAAATAATGTATTTTGAATGCCATATAGCCTAAAATCTAAGTTACAACGAACTTAATTTATGTTCCAATTTTCATCGAAATCCGTTCAGCCATTATCGCGTGAAAAGGTAACAAACATACAGACAGACAGACAGACAGACAGACAGACATACAAACAAAAATTTCAAAACAGAGATTTTCGGTTTCAGGTGGTTAATTATATATGTTAGGGCCAATTATTTTTGGAAAATCGAAAATTACCAGAAAAATTTCGGCTACAGATTTATTATTAGTATAGATTGTTCCGTATGACTGTGAAACATAAAATCTCATTTTAGAGACATCGTCAAAATTCGTTAAGAGAATACCGGGATGTTTCATGTCGGTAGAAATAATAACTGAAAAGACGAAAAACCGATAAAAGAAAATGTGTTCCTAGCACTTCTGCCAATCCACATAAGGATATATTGCTGTGTACACTAGACTGTTTATTGTTACGACTGCAGAAAATGTCTGTGATCTCTTGGAAGATCAGTAATTCAAGTGAGGTTAGAATATATTGACACTGCTTCTGTAAGCTCTTTCGTTTTTCAACAATACGTGAAACTATTTTACGACGTTCGTCAGTTTTTTTTCTTTGATGTGTTGGTGTCCGAAATTTCCACACAGCAGTCTGTGTGTGGGTGGTTCTAACGTACAAGAGAAAGAGATCCGTAAATATTCAAGGTTTCTTTCTTTCTTCCGGTTGTCAGTTGCTCCTTTGAAGTTTAGATGTCAGAGTTATTTTACCACCTCCAAGCTCTTTTAACGGAAATGGGTCTTACAAAATTCTGAATGACATTCATATTATCTTCTACTTCTCACATCCTTCTAATCTCTTTCTATTTATATCTTTCTTTCTTAGACTTTTATATCCACTTTTGTTCCCTTTTTGCTCTTTCTTTTAGTATATGGATACTAAAAAAATCGATTTAGAGATTTACAAGCGTAGACCTTATTAATCAGCATCCCCAACACCGAAAAATAGTTTTTAGTACATCGTTTCTCTGCGTACAGGGATAATTTTTAATTTCCTGACTGACTATATAGAGTAGGCCTACCTAAC